>NC_141302.1:12712500-12880000 GCF_037954325.1 Fistularia commersonii
CCGCCCCCTTGACCTCACCCCCTCTGGTCTGTATCTCTGACCCCGCCCCCTGATGCCCCGTCTGTCTGTTTGTTTATATCTGTGGCTCCGCCCCCTCTCCCTCCACTGGTGTAAATACTTCTCCTCTTTTAGAGCCCCCACCCTCTCCTCCACTTTTAGAAGCAAATATTAAAAACAGAAGGTTGTTGGTTCTGACCTGAGTCTTCCTGAGTCTTCCCATTTCCTGTCAGTCATCTTCCTGAGTCTTCCACCCACTTCCTGTCAGTCTTGTGTTCCAATGTCACATGACAGGAAGTCATTAAGGTGTAGAAATAAAAGTAAGGGAGGAGAAGTGAGAAGGATCCTTCACATAAAAAGGGGGTGCAGCGTGTCACACAAGTCCTGCCCCCTTTTCCTGTGTGGGTCCAATATTCGCGGATACCCTATCAATTCCCTGGCTCGTCATGTACTAGCATGTTCTACCAATGTTTGTTTTGAGTACTCATTGGACAAATGTTTCATTCATTCATTCATTCTGAACCCTGGTTGGAGCCAATCACAGCTGACACTGGGCTGAGGGGTGGGGATTAATGTTGGCATGTCAGCTGTCAATCGTGAACCTGGAGGAAACACAAGTTCTCCCACTGCTGGAACCCTCAGCCTCTGTCCTCGTGTTGGAGCAGGATGTCTGATGGCGCCACCTGCTGGAAGGTCTTGTGGATGACCTCAGAACCAGTGGGGCCTGTAGATCCAGGCCAGAGGTACTAAAACCTCTAGTATCTCCAAACATCACTCAAAGTACCTCAAAGGAAAATGTGTAGTACAGTGGAATTAAAGCGTCTAGTTCTCCTGGACATTCTCTGGGTTCTAAGGACTCAAGAGTCTAAGAATTTAGTGAGTTCTAAGGGTTCTGGGGCTTCTAAGGCAAAGGTGGGCAAACTACGGCACTGGCCATATCTGGACCGTTGGTAGAGACAGCAAGTATTTTATGTCCTGAGAGCAAGAGGCAATTTGAATAAAATAGCTTATCACACAGGACAGTGAAGTGATGTGCCATGTTGAAGTAATTGCCAAACAACTTAACTAGCAAGGTAAACAAAAAGCGGAGTCATTTACATTATATTCTTTGGGACTGGACAAAAGCAGTGACATATAGAACACCGCTCAGCTTTTAATTATAATCAAAGGGACTAATGAAAATTTCGAGATAACTGAAGAGTTTTTGGCAAAGGAATCCCTAAAAGGAAAAGCACAGGGAGAGGATTTTTATAACAACATGTGAGCAGTCCTAAAAAGGCACAAGCCACCTTGGAGTACACTTGTCAACATTACCACAGATGGATCACCAAATCTGACGGGGAAAAAACGTCAGGCTGCTCAAAAGAATCCAGGACAGTGAAAGAGGACAGTACTTTTCCTACTCCGCATAATTCGCCAAGAAGCACTGTGTAAATCCGTGTTGCAGGTTGACCACGTAGCAACACCAGTTGTGATACCCTGTTGACTTGATTTGAGCAAGGGGACTCACTGGTGTCAGTTTATTCATTTTCTTGAAGAAACTGCTGCTGATCACAGCGACCATTCTAATGTCCGCTTCTAAAGCATGCCAACGAGTGCGGGAGCTCAAACAGGAGATTATTACATTTTTGGAGCTACTTGAGAACACCAACACCAATTTTCCTGAGCTGAAAGACAGATTGGCTTTGTGATTTAGCCTTTACTGTGGACATACCGTCATACATGAAGCTACAAAGGAAAAATCAGTTCTGGGCTTTCAAAGGACTCAATATTCTCAGGGTTCATTAAGCCTTTAGGGTTCTGGGGTTTCTAAGAACTCAAGATTCAAGGATTTTTTTTTTTAAGTTCTAAGGATTCTGAAGGTTCAGAGGACGCTCATGGTTCTAGGAGCCCCAATGGTTCTGGGGTGGTCAGAGGGTTCTGAAAGTTCTATGGTCGTAGGTGAGTAAAGACCAGATGTCATGTTCTCTCTCTATTTCTTTATTTCTGTAAATGTGACTTCCTGTCCAGAAGGACGACGTCATGGTAGAAACTAATAAATATAGAAAACAGCAATAAATACGGAACGGAGTGGAAGAGAAACGCTACAGAGACTACAAAGGTATGTGTGAGAGAGTGAATGTGTGTGTGTCTAGATTCAGTGGTCCTCTAAAGTTCACTCCCTGTGACATTCCGAGTTCTCCTGAACGCCACTCTGTGCAACGATACAATAAAAAGGTTGAATGCTAAATGTAGCTTAGCTTAGTGCTGCCGTCGTCTTGGGTGATTGACAGCTGGGGTGGGGGGTGTGTGTGACAAGTCTCACAAAGTTCAGTGAAATGAGCACAAAGAATGAAGACAATACAACGTGACCCGTCAATCATCTCACCTGTCAATCTTAGGGTACTCGGATCCCCCAGGCCATACTCGCTGTATTTCACTGATGGGGCAGAGCTGCAGTAATCTGGATACTAGGTACTGCAAGCGGGTTAGTTCACAGTGAGGGGTCTTGGAGGAGCTTGGATGGTTGCCTTGACGATACGTCCAGGACCAAGCTTCAGTCCCCTGGTACTTCCTGCTCTACCTGCTTGCTAGTTCCACTTATCTTTGAGTACTAGCAGTCACTACTTGGCTAGCTGTTTTCATGTGTGACATATAGCAACGTGAGGATGCTAACACTACAGGCGCCACCCACCCAACCCGAGCCCATCGGACTTCCTGACTTGAAAGAAGCCGCTAGAAGTTTCGTCTGGTCCAAACGCTGCTTATTCGTGTCACCTGTTTGGCCCAGTCACTTTGACAAAGTTAGCGCCCAGTGTGCTGGAGCAGGGAACTCCTCCAACCTCCTGGACATCAGTCGCCACCATCCCAGCATCCGCATGTGATCCCCTCATGTCTTTTATTTTCAAAATCCTGACAGTCTGTTCTGTTCAAACTGCTGCTCCTCTATCAAGAAATCAACAGGCATGCCAATGGAGATCGGACGCCTCTGACAACACTTCGCTAACGTGTTCAGCACAGGCCCCTGCATGGTTGCAGTGGCGATCATCCATCATCTCATGAAGAAAGCTCTCAGGTAGGATGGCAGACTGGCTAAACAACAGAATAAGCTAGAGTTAGCAGAAAGGCTAGTCTTAACAAACATAAGTTAGCGGCCTCTACTGAGTTTGCTAACTCTCAGGTGATCAACCACTGGCTAACAGGTTAGCTATCTGCTGTCACTGCTAAGCGGCCTGCGGCTGAGACATAGCAGTGGGAATGTTACCACAGAGGCTAAGTGAAGCTATGATAGCTAAGGTTTGTGAGTCAGGGTTGCATGAAGGCAAAAACAACAGTCGTGATCAAGGTGCTCACACCTTAAATCTGGGTCCCTGCTCCTTGTTGTTTCCCGGCTGACTTGCTACAACAACACTGAAGCACTGTTCCAAGTACCTTGCGGTTCACTTCCTGACAGAATGTGGGTTGGGGATTTGGTATGTATTGAAAATAGAATTTAAAGTATCACTATGAGCTGAGGTCGCCTACGCCGAAGCCAAACATGTTCCCCCGTCCCCCAGTTCCCCATTCACGGTTCCAATCCACCCTGCGGGTTGTTTGCCCGTTTACACATTATGCTAATTTCACGGGTGTTTGTGAGACAGGGCCGGAGCATCGTGCTGCCGTCACACCAGTCCATTGACCGGGCCTTTCTCGCACTCCTCAGCCAAACGCTTCCAATGTTGTCGGTTCCTCTGGCATCCCTCCAGCAGGGGGCAGCAGTGCTCCGACATCCCCGCCAAGGTCTGCGGCAGCAATAGAGAGGGAAAGACCCAGACTTCACTATCAGGTGTCTTTGCAGGAAACGGGATGCAGTCAGGCAGGGGAGTTACCTCGTAGAGCTGGATGCAGATGGCGTCGATGAAGGACACCTGCATGCTGGGGATCTTGTCCCTTTTCTCACGATTCATCAGGTCCTAGAGGTGGAGAAGGAAGTGGAATTTGGATCATTGCATGTAAAACTTCACAGGAAGTGAAAGCCACTTGTTAGAAGATTCTGGAGGTCTAGTGACAGGGAGTACGTGTCATATCAAGATGCACGTCCAGAGATGAACGTGCAGCTGCCGGAATCAGGATTTGAATGAAGAATTTCCAATGAGATGTGCTAACACTCACTGTGCTAAGGTAACCAGCACGCAGCCAGTTTAACAGAGGGGCGTCTATCATCTGTTTGACTAAAGCTGTCGGGGAGAGTAACCATGTCTCCCAAATATTTTCCCTATTCTAGCAAATTCATCCACAGACGCTAAGCTAGCAGACAGAAACAACCTGAACCCATTCAGAATCTCTGGTATGCTATCACCGGAGCAGATGATACCAGTGTTGAATGACATCAGGACAACATATCACAGTAAAGGTCCATCAGTCACATGTTGAATTGAGTATGTTCTTCAGATAAAACACCCGGGTCTTTCAGTGTGACAAAACTGCTTCCTATCTCTCATTAACACTTTGATTAGTAGCATGTAGCATGCCCTGTTGGACAAAGACTAAAATTTAAATGATCCAGAATGGATCCCTGGGGAGTTCCTTGGGTCAGTATGGACCCCCTGAAACCACTTCCTGCTCCACTCACGCTTGGCTCGATTTTCAGCTCCTGCCTCTCCTTGTCACCTTGTTCGAAGAACTCGGTGGCCACCAGCTCGGCGATCTGCATCGAAGGACAAACACAGGAAGTTAGTCAGCAGGAGGATGGAGACATAGGTTCGTTCCTCTGGAAACATCCAGCTGTAGAAATACATTCTTGACAGGTAAGAAGGGGAGTTGTCAGTAAGCGGAGTCCGTCATTTAACGACCCAGAAAGACAATATGAGGTGGCGCATGTTAGTCATGTGACCAGGTGGAAATAAAGAATCCCCTCAGATTATGTGCAGGAAGGGAGCCAGAAGGTTGGGTGGGATGGGAGGTGGACCCTTCCAATGCAAAAGACGCCTTTACTGGAAAAGATGGAACCCCTTCACTTTTGGACCGATTTTGAGACTAGCAGTAGTGGACCAGTCGGAATCAAACTACCTTACATATGCAGTCGACAGTGACCTTCTGATGAACGTCCTGACTGAGACGGACCTCCTGCTGCCAGAATCAGCACAGTGGACTTGTATGCAGGGAGAAGATCGGCACAAGAAGGGCGAGAGGGAAGAACCAGCAGCAGTGCAGACAGAAAAGAAGGAAAACTCCTGGGTGGAGATGTCACGAGGACGAAGAGGAGGAGGGCTAATAGTCACTCCGAGTTAATGGTGTCCATCTGTTTACACAGAGACAAATGAGGTCGGACTGTAGCCCCGAGCCTCAGCCAATAGGACGGAGCCTTGAAATGAGACGGTAATCCTGGCTAAGCGCTGGAGACCCATTCAGCCGAAGCTCATTGTGCCTGATGTTAAACAAACACTTAGCATGAAGCAAATGCTAACGAGTGAGACTAACCGACTTGAAACAAAACACCAGGCATTTCACGTGCACATAGAGCACAGACGGCCAACACCTCCCCGGGGTCAAGACCGGATTGGCGAGGAGAGGAAATGGTAAACATCTGAGAAAGAGGGGAAACCAGAGACTAAAGTGGTCGCTTCTGTCACGGATAAGCTGGTTGGTTTTGTCTTGCTGTGCAGTCGTGATCCTCCACTTCTGTACTCTACAAGACCCTTCAAAAGAGCTCTCATTCCGATTGGACCCAGTTCCAGTCAAAAAAACCTGAGAATCGAGAGCCCGTCTTCTGTTGGATTTCGCCAGATGCCCCCGAGTTCTGCGGAATGTCGTGTTTCGTGAAAGCTGATTGTCTTCGGTGCAGATCGTAGCACCATGACAGTGCAGCTAACAGCCGCATCGCGGTTGCTAACGGTGATCATATGCTGTGAAGGCGGAGTTGCATTATAGCTAGAGTTGACTGGTACAACCACAAATCTGTTCTCTGATCTCAGCTGAGCATGAAACTGACCATGATGAAGGAGTACCCTGCGTCCAGGTTGGAGGCCAGACCCGGGCATTTTACGGCCCGCGGGCCACATCCGGCCCGTTTAGCTTTTTTATCCAGCCAGCCAAACTATTTTCTTTGAATATTTTAAAAGGAATTTTCAATCAATATTGAATTTAGAAATTCCTTATTTTTTACTTTTGTTTAATTCTGTATGGGTGATTACATACAAAATAATGATATATATATACTGCTCAAAAAAATAAAGGGAACACTTGAACAACACAATGTAACTCCAAGTCAATCACACTTCTGTGAAATCATAGTGTCCACTCAGGAAGCAACACAGATTCATTTTGACTTGTTTTAAGGACATTACATCAAAGTCGGATCAGCCTGGAGTTTGTTTTTACACTTTAATTTTGAGTGTGATTCCTAATCCAGACCTCCATGGGTTGATACAATTGATTTCCATGGATCATTTTTGTGTGATTTTGTTGTCAGCACATTCAACTGTGTAAAGAGCAAAGTATTTCATAAGAATATTTCATTAATTTAGATCTAGGATGTGTTTTTTAAGTGTTCCCTTTATTTTTTTGAGCAGTGTATATATAATGATCAGTAATAATTTTAAAGTTGAAATAAAATGCCAAAAAGTAAAATATTTCAATTGCAATTTTTATTATGTTCAATTTACGTGATACCTAGTTGGCCCGTGCACAAAAATCAAAAAAGCCAAAATAGGCCAAAATAATCGCCCATAGGACTACTTGGATTATGCTTCACAGTGAAAAGCTACTTCCTCCTCCAGCAGTTTGTCCACCGGGAGATGGTGAAGTGCGACAAGCACTCCGGTGTTACCAATGCCTTCTGAGGAGTCTCTGCATCATTTGGACCTGCAGACGCTGAACCGGCTAACAACTGACAATAATGTACCTCTTTCCCATTGCAGAGTACACAGGATCCAGTACACTGTCTGCCAAGAGTACTGCATATTGTATGTCAACAGCGGATTGTTAAGAAGACCTGGTTCTCCGGCAGGCATTTTGGGGACCTTTGCGGCCTACAGTATCGTGACAACGGGAATACTTTCAGGCATGAAAGCGCCAGGGAGCGGATTAGTATGTGTGTGAACGTGTTTACCACCGGGGTGTTTTTCAGGTGTTACCTGAGGACACGAGGACGGGGGCACAGCTGTTTTTATTAACAAGCACGACACACAAGAGCACACACACGTTTGCATGTCTAATGTCTCTCCGCTGAGCCTTGGGCTCCTAATGAGACGAGCGCTAACGAATGTCTCCGGGGAGACGGGAACGAACAGGGGGACGCAGGTGGGTGAAAGAAACGGTGAAACAAATGTTGCTCTGAGTGTTTGTGTGTTGCTTTCACACCACAAAAACAGACAGCGGATGTCCACGAGGCTGCCATCAAAACCGCTTAGCAAATGCTAACAGTTGAGCGGGGAGCAGAGGCCGTTCCCCAGGAAGTGGCTGACCAGACCGGAGTCGACGTCAAAACTAGCCCCTTAGCTGTTTTCTGCAAATGTTAGCAAGCGAATAGCAGCTATATTAGCATCCTCTACTCTGACGGTGTTTGTGGGAGATCGAGTCATTACAATCGTCACCGAAACTCGTCCAGGTCTTTTTGACAGTCCCCCTAACAGCTGTCGCCACCTGCTGGTCATACCATGTACTGCAGGGGTGCAAAGGTGGAGGGCGCTACCACCTGGTGTTTTTGCTGTGTATGCTTACCCTCTTCTGGACGGGCCAGGGCTTGGTGATGGCCGAGATGTCGCAGGCCGTCATCAGCATTGACCTGGAGGAACATGGAGCAGAGTTGATGGTTAAATGCATGAAACACCTAGCTTCCACCAGATCTGGGCGGGTTGTAATTTTGGCTCCATGTCAATATGTCTGAACCCACTTATCCCTGAGCCAAAGGTAAAGCCCAAACCCAGTAGATCTCCACTCACCTCAGCAGGTCCCGGTGGCACTCGTCCTCCCAAAGGAACTGGCTGTTCTTGGTGAGCTCGAAGAACTCGCCCCGCCTCCTGCCGATGCACAACACGGTTAAGAACCCCCCCCCCCCAAGGGATGAAGAACCCATCACGAGAACCTGAACCCTGAGATGCAGAGGGACGGTAGAAGGAGGCTGCACACTATACAGATGTTCCCGTCTGTCGTCTTCGGAAGCGGGGGGAGGTTCCGTCACAGACGGAGAACAACCTCCCTCTAATTGTTCCAAAATCAGATCTCCGGCCTCTGAATGTCCTGCTTCCATCTTGGTGGTGGGATGTACTCCGGCTCCTCACCGTACATCTCCATTTATTATATCTATAAATAACTGATGACTGAGGCACGTTGCCCCGAGTGACCTTCCTCCTCCTCCTCCTCCTCCTCCTCCTCCTCCAGGTCCATCTGGGCCTGACGGCAGGTACTTACTTCATGAACAGGGCAAGGTCAGTGGCCAGAATAGCCCTCTCGATCATCTTCAGCGTGGCCTTGTACTCGTCCAGGGACAGGCCGCTCAGGATCTGGTTCCCCTGGACACAGGAGGGGGCGAGGGGGGGGTTGATTAGCCGCCAAGGGGTTGCCGTGACGACAAGGAGAGCCGAGGGCGGGGGGGGGAAACACACATAATTTCACATGAATTAAACAACGGCCCACTAGAGTGTTTCCATCTTTTCCATTTCAAGTACCAGTTAAGAGGAGTGTGTGTGTGTGTGTGTGTGTGTGTGTGTGTGTGTCCACTCGTCCTGACCTGACCAGCGGCAGCAGGTTTGAGCTGCTGAAGAGCTCCAGGGGTTTGTTTCCAGGCCGCGAGGAGTTGAGTAACAGTGCTTTTAGCAGCACTCAGCTGTTAGCTATCCAGCTACGGCTAGCTATCCTCCTACAGCTACAGAACCTTTGGCCTTCATCGGTCCAGCAGATGGATGGAGCTTCTGGAGCGTGAACATCTTCAGCCTCAAAGAGCTATCACTGAAATGCTAAGGCTATCCATGAACCTTTCAAAACGCACAATTGGAAGATGAGGGTCGGGAGCGTGTCCATCCTGTGACTCCACCCTCAAGCTGCTGCACCAATGCCATCACCAAAGTTCAAGGGGGCGGAGCCAATCACAGCTGTTCTCGGGTTAAGGGGCGGGCTTAGAACTGGACCGGCCAGCTGTCAATCATCTAAGCATTCACCCTCTCATTCACACCTGTGGACCGGTTTTGGACTAAAGTTGGAGAATGTTAAGAGAGCCCAGGCTGGAGAACCTGGAGGACAGTGCACGGTTTGAGGTCATCCCTGTGCGGCCCAGCAGGGGACGCTCTCCTGCCATCTCCCCCTATGTGTGTGTGTGTGTGTGTGTGTGTGTGTGTGTGTGTTCACCTACCGGGCTGTTTAGGATCATGAGGCACTGGTCAAAGTGGTGATGCTCCATGGTGGAGTGGCAGTAGAGCTGCGCCAGAGGGTGGTCGCTTCTGGTCCACACACACACACACACACACACACACACACATGAAATGAGAACCAACACAGGAGCTACTCCCCACACCCCGCTCCTGGTGTTGCCATGGAGCTTCTACCTCTGGATGTAGGAGTTGTTGACCCCTCGGTGGTCCAGGTCATGGCAGAGCGTGGCTATCATCAGCGCCAAGATCTCCAGGTCACTCAGGCTGCTCTGTGGGGGGGGTTAACACCAAAACTCTACCTTCACACAGTAGAAACTCCTTGGCCATCCAGCATCTGCGACCACGAAAAGGTCCTGTGACCTTTAGAGACTCTGGAGGGCCTCTGTTTGAGTGGGCGGAGCCAAAATGTGCCCCTCAGCTGTCAACCGGACATGGTAACGCGGGCCCAGCTGGTGGGACTGACCTGCAGGCGTCCGGACTTGAGCAAGGCAAACATGCACTGCGCCGTGTTGAAGGCATGTCTCCAGTTGTGGTAGGCGACATTCTTCCTGTAATTCTTCTTCACGCTCAAGACCCACTGGCACAGGTTCTAAGACACGCAGAACCACAGAAGCCAGGGGTGAGACGAGGAGGCGTGGTCAACAAAACACAACCAATGATGTGGAGAAGAGGGCAAGAGACGGGGCTTAACCTGGACAGGTTAGCTGTCAATCATCCTAACCCTATCATTCACATCTGCTGACAATTTAGTCTTCAATGGACTAAATGGAGAGAACCTCTGAGGAGAAAACAGAAAAATCTCCAAAAATTTCTACTCTACAAAAATGGCCAAATGGAGAGAAATAACACCTCAGTTTGCTGAGCAGAACCGCTGAGGAGAACTCCTATGTTCTATGTGGACCGAGACGGAACTGGAACCTGAACCAGGGTCAGAGCAGACACGATGAGGAGGTCATCTTCATCGTGAAGAGGCCAGGTGACTCTACAGGGACAGGAGCGCTATGACGGCTAACGAAGAAGCAGCTGTTCCTTGACATGTATGCTTAAGGAGTCATTGCGTCGGGATGAGGTTCTGTATGAAGGCCGTGCTGGTCTGGGACACGTGCACGGGTTCCAGCTGAAGGCTTTTTAAGGAGCCAAGCAGGAGAACCCCTCTCTGAAGGAACCCTTCTCTAACTGAGCTGAAGGAGTAAGAGTTCATTTTAGCAGAAGAGTTCTCCAGGGTTCTTTTCAGGTTCTCCGAATATTTTCTCTGTGTGTTTTTGGGTTCCCGTGACATTCTATCATGCTCTGGCTCTCTTCTGTGTGATGGTGGACATTAAACGTACCGTGTGCTTCATCTGGAAGGTCTGGACCAGGTTCAGATCCACAAACATGCGCACGGCACCGAAGATGGTCTCTGAGTCAGAGAGCTCAAAGTCACTGAAGCTGAAGTCCAGGAGGTGCAGGGACTGGGCCGACGGGACAGTGGCTGCCTTCACACACACACACATACACACACATACAAACACACACACACACACACACACACACACACACACACACACACACACACACACACACACACACACACACACACACACATCACTACTGGCACTACATGCTAATGCTACATGTTCCAATTATTTTCACTAAAATTACTTTTTCGGAACCAGCGTGATTTTAGTCCTTTCACATCACATCCTATAATCACAGCTAGCTTTGGTTGTCTAGCTTTGCGAGAATTAGATGCTGAAAACTCATCAACAAATGCTGGCGCGCTCTTCCATGATTTACATCAAGGGTTATATACATGTGCAGAAGCTAATGAAGCTAGCATAACTTGGTAATGCTAGCTTCTGGAGCAGTAACTCTGTCATGCAGTTAGTGTGAAACAGTTAGCATTACATTTCCTAATGTGGGACCGTTAGCGTCTGGCAGGTGGTACGCTAGCAGATAACTGGATAACTTGTGACATGGGGGGGGGCGCTAAAGAGGTTAGCATCACATTAGCATCAGGTTAACATCAGTGCATGCTTTAAGGTCCGAGTCCTGCTTTAAGGTTCAAAATTCTGGTATTATGATCTGTCTGTGTGGGAGAGGCAGACCATTTAAACACAGGCTTTAGATGGGATATTCAGTAAAGTGATTAGCATTAGTAGCGGTAGTAATAGTAATACTAGTAGAAGTAGTTGTAGTAATTGTAGCATTAGTAGCAGTAGAGACAATATTAGTAAAATCAGCAGTAATAGTAGCAGTGGTAGCAGTAGTAGTGGTAGTAGCATTGGCATTATTGGAAGTGGCAATAATACTAATAGTAGCAGAAGTGGAAGTGGTGGTAGTAATAGTAGTAAGAGTAGTAGTAGTATTGGGATCAACACCCCCTCCCAGCTGTTGCCCTTGACGACGGCCTGTTGTGTGTCTGCTGAATGAAGAAATTCAATTTACCGCGGTTACCTGGAGTTCCCGAGACTCCTCCTCAGCTGCAGAGGCGTGGTAGGAGAGCACCTGGAGGACACACACATGCACGAGGTGACAGGAAGTCGACTTTCAAAATTGATCGAAGGGTGTGGATCCCGCCCTAGTTTTCCTGCGTGTGTGTGAGGCCCACCTCTAGCGTCACCTCCTGCTTGGCCATGGCTCGCTCCACCGTCTCGTACATCTGTGTGTTCTGGATGCCGAGGCCGCAGAAAATTGCGAAGGCCTCCAGGAACTGCTCGTCGTTCCTGTTGAAGGCCCTGGTTCCACGCGAGGCCTCGTCCATCTTGTTCACCAGCTGGCAAACACCTGCGTGCATGTACACATGCACACGCCCATGTGACAAGTTGTCCAGAAAATGACGCAAGTTGTCCATCAATGTAGCTTGAGGCGTAGGCGCCTGGATTGCAATGAACTGACACCATCTTGGTAGGAAATGTCGCGGTGACCAGATTGATTTGCCCACAGACACCAAGATGGTAGAACACCGGGTTCTAACCGGTGCTTTGAGTCTAAACCCGGACCTGAAGCCATCAATGGTCAACTTTTAGGGCGCAGATCTATAGCCGACCCCGGAGGTAGAGCATACCCTGAGTGGGGCTGCAGCCAACCTGAGTTGCAGGGTTTACCCATGTGGGACTAGAACCAATCCCAGAGGTAGGGTTTACCTATTGGTGGGGCTGGAGCCAATCATAGAGGGGGACATTAGCCCCTGGACAAGGTTGTAATCGCAGAGGTGGGCTTTACCTCTGGGCAGGTATGGAACCAATCCCAAGGGTGGTGTTTAATGGTTACCTGGCATGTCCATGTCCCACCATGTCGTTGTCGTCCCACCTGATTGGTCTAAAAGTGAGAAGCTCCTCTTCGACCACCCTGAAGGGGTTAACTGTCTATCCACCCCTCGCCAAGGACGATGGCGCCCGTCCAGCGATCACTTAGGAGCAGCTGCAGAACATCGTCTTCCCGCTCCGACTGTTTATGGTGTTGGAGGGACCCGCTTGTCTGCAGGCGTATTAATAGAACGTCTGATGGTTCTCAGGCTCGCCGGAGCCAGAAGGTCAGCCAGCGCTGAGAACACGTCTGTGAAGGGAACCCACTTCTACCGAGCGCCTCAAATCATTACATCCATTCAACCAGCTCCGTCAGCCAGGGGCGAAACAGTTAGCTGACCCTGCAGAGTTCTCACGCCAACTGGTTCTCCAGACCCAGGTTCCCCCCGGACAGCACGAAAAGAACATTCTGTGGTCATCCCTTTCCAGAACCCCTCTGTTCGGATGATTTTATTGCCACGCTATTTTTTTTTCGGTTCTTTAAACAATGTTAATCAAGCCTCTTTCTCAAGGTTCCCCTTTACTTTTGTTTACTTCTTTGGTTCTGACACAACGATCAGACGCGCTCTGGCTTCTTGTCGCTAACTTAACTTTGTACCATATCTCGAGCACAGTTAGCAATATACAATCATTACTGCCTGTGTTTAGACCCTGCTAGTTTTTAGCGTGCAGTGCTAGTAGACGCTGGGTTTTGACTAGCAGCTGGAGTCCAAGTGCGACCACGGGCATAACACATGAAAATCCTGACGTTAGAATGAGGAGCCTGGGATGGCATGGCTCATCTTCTTCAAGCAGGCAATGTTTGACAACCCCAAATAGGACGCAAGGAGATCCTTGCATCTCTAATGCAGAGGTTTCCATAGAGAAGACATTAATCGGCATGAAACAAAAGGAGGGGATGGGCCCACCAGTAGAACTTGAGCTGCTTTGATCGATGAATCATCGGGTCTCTCTGGATTCCACGGAGGAACCACAAAGGACCCCTCGTGTTGTATGGCGCTCATCCCTCGCTTAATTATGCAGATGATAGCAACAGCTGAAGAAGGGAGGCCTCTTTGAAGCTCGGTTTAGGCCTTTTGCTGCTGTTGTGTTATATTTTTGGGAGGGGGTGTTTGTGATTCGGTGAAGCTCTACCTATGACTTTGTCCTTCTTGCCGTTCCTGATGGGCGCACAGAGCAAACTCTTGATGGGCCTCCCGCTGCCATCCGGCTTCTCGCTCTGCCAGGGGGGGGGGGGGGAAAGAGTGGAATCAGCCACTAGCAAGGGAGGGGTAAGAAAGGTGAGATTTTCACAATAAAAGCGAGGAGGCATCGCACCGTCCAGGGAAAGCGCTGGTCCTCGGCAACATCTGCGATGTTGAGCGGCTGCATGGTGTTCTTTACATACTGAGCATACATGTAGTTCATCCGGCCCACATCGTAATCCCTGTGGAGACATGGGGAAACAGACAGGTCCATCATACAAGAGGAGCTGGAGGCTTGGCGGGGGGGGGTGATATATGGCTGAACCACCCCCCCACACCGGGCCTCCCACTTCACGCTGCTTGGAATGTGATGCCGCAGAACTGTGGCCGATTCTAGCTCTGGAGAACCTTCTGCCTGAATTATGCGGTTGTTCCGGGGTCTGGACTCTAAAAAAAGGCAGCTGACTGTCACTTAAGACCAAGTCCCCCCCCCCATTCAAACCGCTGCTCACCTCCACATTGACAGCGCCGGCTGCGGGGTCGCACCTGGGGTCAACCCCCCCCCCCCCACCACAAAGAAATCCCATTTGTCAGTCAACATCTTTGTTATCTTTAGGTGGTCGGAGGCAGATAGAAGGCCTCTTGATAAACGGTGGAAAATGGAAACATGAGGTGGAGGCCAGACAGGGATACGTGTATGTGTGTGTGTGTGTGTGTGTGTGTGTGTGTGTGTGTGTGTGGTGGAGGGGAGGGGGGATGCTGGAGTGTGTTAGTGGACTATGGCCTGGATGACAAATGGGAACCGGGTGGGTTTGGGCGGAGGACAGGCGGTGGATTTGGAACATCCTATCCAGCAGCGTGGGTGTAATGGGGTTAGGGCGGGGGCTCCACCCGGAACACTCCAACCCCTCACCCAAACACACTCCAGGCTGCTTCCTCGCCGCCCGTAGTCCGGGTCACGGGGTAAGAAAACCCCGATTGCCCCCCTCCCCCCCCCCCCCCCCCCCGCTTCCCTTCCTGCTCTGGTGAGACGAACGCCGCACCACTCCAAAGCTCCGCCCCCAGGTTAATGTCATTACAGTAAATGAATGTAACTGTTCTGGCTGACTAACGTTGCTCCCCCCACCAGGGTCCACTTGGACCGACCCAGCTCTGCCCTGTGGTGGCCCTCATGGAGGAAGTCCAGCGCAAACAAGGGAGCTATTTAAAGAGCGCTCTTGAATCTGGACTTGGAGATGGAACATCTGGTCTGTCTCAGATGGACTCTTCCAGCCTTCTTCTGGCCCTTCACGTGACCAGAGTTGCACTTTCACACAGAGCCCGAACAGCAAACAATACCGACTTTCCTTTTCCAGGGACGGGGAGCGTCCCGACTGGCTGACGCCTCTGCGGGAAGAACCACATCGAATTGGTTCAGGGCTGTCTGACAGCCCTAACCTTTAAGAAACCAACTCTGAAAGCAGATGAGTTGGCACGATCTGGTTCTCCAATCCCAGCTGTCGTTCAAGCGAGAGGCAGGCTCTAACCGGGATGGGTAAACTTTCAATCACCCCACCATTGACCCTCTCATTCACACTTGTAGACAATTTAGTGTTCTCAGTGAACCTGGAGAGAACCCAGGCAGGAGAACATTCAGAGAACACATCCTGCTTACAGAGCACAAGTTTGGTGTTACAGGTTCAGCTAATCTCTGTCACCTGCAGCCATCAAATTCCACCTCCTGCCCTTTTCAGTTCAGTTTGTCATAAGCGAATGAAGTCATCAATTGATCTGCATATGAGTTTCAGGAAGGACATACCGACTGGTGTACAAAGGAGGAATGTACCAAGTGGAATACTGGGGAGGAACATACCAACAGGAGAACCAAGGAGGACCCCACTGACTGGGGAACTGAGTAGGAACAAACTAAATGGCATACCAAAAAGTGCCAAACAAACTGTCTAAACTCTAAGAACCAACGTAAGCTTCTGTGGGAGATGGGCAACACCAATCTGCACACTCTTGCACCATCTGATTCCACTACGCTTTTAGGGTTTAGCTTGAGTTGCTATGTAGCAATCCCGGGGTTTGGGGGTAACTCCACCAAGGAAGTGTAGGGAGCAAGGACAAAGAAAATTCTCGAATCTAAAATCAGATTATAGCTGATCTACCTTTCAACCCGCCACCCCCTCCCCCGCCGAAAGGCTGGATGGAGGTCGGCAAGGGGTGCAGCTGGAGCTTCCACCAGCCTGGTAAAAACTCCCACTGTCTCCACTCACCCCCCCCACCCATGCACCCATCACCACTCCCAACCTCCTTTTCTAGTCACCTCCGCCGCAACAACTGACGAGTGGCTATTTTTGGGAGCGGCTGTTGTTGCCAAAGGGAGCGCGGGGAAAACAAGAGCCGTTAGCTGCTTCAGCATCTGCTCCTCAACCTTAGCTGTGACAGTTTAATGTCCACTCCGCTTAGCAACTTCCTTTTGTTAGCAGCGCTACGTCCAAACAGATCGTTACTCAGAACCATCAGGAGAGGATCCGCTGACAGGAAGTCAAAAACACTTCGGGGGAGGAGGGAATGAAAGCCTCTTAATGATTTACATTGGGTCAAGAAATGCTCTTTGTAGCAGTTTTGGCTAGCCCCTTCAGGAGTCGCTGACGCTCCATTGTCAGCTAGCGGTAATAGCTCCCTTTACCCCAATGGGCCTAACCAATTTTGGGAGAAAACTGACTCTTGTGCACTCTGTTTGACTCCATCTGCATAGCAACACTTAAGCTAGCACCACATCATCGCTCAGTTACAGGTTAGCTAGGTTTACTTTGGCAGTTGCTCACACACGCTTCCCTCTGTGGAACTGTAGCGCTTCTCACAGCTTCAGAGGATCTCGGAAGTAGATAAATAACATACAATGATGTGACAACAAATAGTTGAGTATTTTAATGTGTATGTTGTATACATGTGGAGTTTATTGTATGCTTTTTATTTGATGCCATTGTAGCTCACCTTGTATACCCAAGCTAACATATGCCTATCTGTTTGCATCCTAGCATAATCAGCCTCCTGGTATCATCAATTGCTCTTTTTGCAAACTCTTAACTAGTCTTTAGTATGTTTTTTCTGTTAGTTTTTTAACTTTGCTTGATATAGTAGCCGACTTTAGCCTAGCATTAGCATATCACAACCTACTTTATACTATTCATGGTTGTTCATACTTTGATATGTATGTTTTATATTTCTATTATAACACTGCTATTACTGATGAGTTAGTGGTGCTAACTAGTAGTTAGGCACAGGACGCACAGCAGGAGGTAGGTCGCACCTGCCTGACATTAGAACCAGGAAGAGGGAAGCTGTTCTGACAGTCAAGGACCTGCCGCTCAAACAGCTGGTATGCTCTACATGTGCTGCTTCCCCACACATGCTTACCCGAAGGATGCTAACCTAGGGATAACCCCCTGCTAGTACCCCCACCCCCCCGCAACAAAACTGGAGGAGATAACCGGGTCTGTTTCCAGTGAAGCTGGAGTTTGCCTCAGGGTGGGTTGTGTGTGTGTGTGTGTGTGTGTGTGTGTGGGGAGGGGGGGGTAATAATTACCTCTTGGGGGCATCCAGGACGTTGCTCAGCTCCTCATGTTCCATGTGGAAGACGCTGGAGAAGGAGTTCTGCAAAATAAAGGACACAGAGGTCTGTCTGAGGACTTTGGAGGGGGGCTTCTTTGGGGGGGCAGGATTGAACGCCGCAGTCACACAGGCTCTTTGTAACCTGGTAATAGTCTGATCCTGTTGGGCTTTCCTGGACCCGCCGGCTCCCTTGTGGCCTTAAGTTGGGCCGTCACAGTGAAAATGCAAAACACACACACCACCCGGGGGGTGGGGGTGGGGGTTCTGCCCCCCCCCCCCCCGACGGTGATCTACGGGGGCTGGTTCCTGCCAAAAGCTGAGTTTATTCCCACATTCCTCTGATCTCCCCCCTTATAGGGACTTGTTTTCTCTCCTCCGCTCAACTTCTGCTGTTTCCACTTTTAAAAGGGTGTGTGTGTGTGTGTGTGTGTGTGACCCCGGTAGTAAAGCTGCCGGACACTGTCCCAATATTGTGACAGTCCATCCAGCAGGACCAGGTGGAGTCCGAGTCCTCGCAGAGGACATGGAACATAGAACTCTGCCAACGTTCCCAGAGGAGGTGGAGGAATGTGTAAGGGTGAATGTGTGTGTGTGTGTGTGTGTGTGCACTCACCATGGAGTCTTCGTCAGCGATGAAGACGGTGCAAGCCTCCGCCTGCATGAAGGACAGGATGGTTCCTGCAATCCTCCTCAGCAGGACCTCCAGGCTCTGCTGCTCCTCAAGGATTAGACTGGCCAGGTTCAGAAGCACCTGTGCACGGACACATGGTCACACACACACACTTACATGCGCGCACACACGTGCACAGGTGTGCTCACCTGGTTGCGGCGGTTCTCCAGCTGCGAGGTCTCGTAGAGCTGGGCGTTGTGCAGGACTATGCCTGAGAATGTCAGGTAGGCTGAGAAGTCCTGCAGATGGGGAGAACATTAGAACCCAGGTGGAACGCAGGGGGAACCAGGTGCAGATGGAGAGATGGAACCCAAAACAGACAGATGATGCTTCTGGTCTGCTTTGTTGAAGTGAAAAGGGGCAGGCCAGAGGTCAGAGGTCAGAGAGCAAGATTCCAGATTGCATCTTTACCGACCTTCTCGTCCTGATCCGTGAAGGCACCATCCTCTCCGCACTTCTTGTTGATGGCCTGGGCCACGCCCACCACCTACAGGAGATTGGCAAGGCCATCAGGAAGCTCCGCCTCCAGGATTAGGCTCTGCCTTTGACAAACTTTGTGTGTGTGTGTGTGTGTGTGTGTGTGTGTGTGTGTGTGTGTGAGTGTGTTGTCTCACCTCGTCCCTGTGGTTTTTTATGGGCAGGCAGAGGATGCTCTGGGTCTTATAGCCGGTGATCAGGTCCACCTCGGCATTGAATCGGGGGTCCTGTGGAGAAGGAGCATAGACAAGCTGTAAGGCCATGAGCCTCCATTTTTGCAAACTCAGAATAGTCTGAGGCCTTTCCACCATCCACGGCCACTTCCTGTCTCTACTCTGAAATTCTGAGAACACAGCAGGAAGTGACGCCAGCTCTTGCGGTTGTTCCTGGAGGAGGACCTGAGTGCTGGACTCCGCAACTTCTGTGGCTGAATTCCAACAGAGTGGAGGCATCTGGGACCTGTTCTGGACCTGGGCCCTGGGGCTGGGGGTCCAGAGGTCTGAATGGCTTGCGCTGGCATTGGACAAGGACAACCGTAACAAGATTCTGTCCAGGATCAAGGTCTAGTCCTGGATCAAGGTTGCATACTGGATCAGAGGTACCTCCTGGACTAAGAATGTGGTCTGGACCGGGGATGTACCCTGTGACCTGGATCAGGGACATCTGATCTGGATAATGGTCCTGTCCTTGATTCGGAAGGCATACCTGGACCAGAAATGTGGTCTGGACATACTCTAGTTGAAGGACTTGCCTGGGTCAGGCACTTGTCCTGGATCAAGGTCCTGTCCTTGGACAGGGATCTGACCTGGATAAGGGTCCTCTCTTGGAATCAGAAGGCATACTGGATCATGGATGTTTCCTAGACCAGGGGGAATCTCCTGGAACAGGTTTCTGATTTGATTTAGGTCCAGTCCTTGCTCAAGGGTGCTTACTGGATTGGGTTCAGGTCCTGGATCAGGGGCATGTCTTAGAACTGGAACATCGTCTGGACCATGGATGTACCCTGGGTCAGAAACTTGTCCAGGACCGGGAAGATCTGAGCTGTATAACGGTCCTGTCCGGGATTCAGAAGGTGTACTGGATCAGGGGTGTGTCCTGGACTAGAAATGGGGTCTGAACCATGTACAGGTCTGGATCATACATGTTTCCTGGACCAGTGGCATGTCTTGGACTAAGAATGTAGTCTGAACCATGGAAGTGTCCCGGGCCACAGATGTATCCTGGATGAGGAACAGGTCCTGGACCAGAATCCAGTCCCTGACAAGGATATTATCCGACCACCTTGAAGGTCCGGAGGGGTTGACCTCCTCTCTGCACAGTGAAGGCATTGATTACCCCCCCCCCCCGACCCCCCCCCCCCAAGGCTCCTGTAGATTGGTTTGGCCCGAGCTGATGCCAAACACCTCAGCCGGAGGGTGGGGGGTGGGGGGCAATGTAAACAGACATAGCGGGGGTGGGGGCAGTTTGGGGAAGGGGGGGGGGGGGTTCAGACCTGGGTGACCATGATTCCAAGCAGTTAATGGGAAGTTAAAGAGCCAATCAGAGCGATGGGAGACACTCAGATGACGCAGATGGACTTCCTGGAAGGAGTATCAGGTTCTGCTGGATGTGTGTGTGTGTGTGTGTGTGTGTGCGTATGTGTGTGTGTGTGTGTCCATGCGCATACACACTCCCGCTATTCATTTTCACACACAGGGTGCATGTTGGACAATTGCGAGCACCTAAAATCACACTGGACACTTGAAGGCTCTCACCTGGATGTGAGAACACACACACACAAACACACACACACACACACACACACACACACACACACCCTTATTGAGTGCCAAATGTGTAGGTGGACCTTAAGGTTACTAATCTCCTCTAACACATCATCCTCATCTTCATCATCATCATCATCATCTTAAACAGCATCATCAGCTTTTTCTGTATCATCATCACTTTTATCATCTTCATCATCTTAATCTCCATCATCATCTTCTTCAACATCATCGTTATCTTCATCATCATCTTCCAACTACATCATCCTGCATCAACTTTATCTTCGTTATGATCATAATTTTCATCTTCATCATCATCATCTTCGTCATCTTTGTCTTCATCCTACAACATATTCATCATCATCTTCATCTACATCAGATTGGCTGGCAACCAGAGGACAAACGTGCACGCTCGCTCCCTCTCTCAAACACACACACACACACACACACACACACACACACACACACACACACACACACACACACACACACACACCAGTTGCAGAGGTTCTCAAAGTCCAGGCAGAGGAACCCAGGTTCTCCACGGAGGAGAACCCTGGAGTCACATGACTGACAGGAGAGAAACCCAATCCTGCAGGAGGTCAAAGGTCAGAGGGCTGTGAGGCAGGAGATGTCAGAAGAGTGTGTGTCAGTGTGCGTGTGTGTGTTCTACAAGTGTGTGTCATTGACTTCTGTTTGTGTGTGGTCTTTGTGTGTGTTTGTGTTCTATGTGTGTGCGTTCTATGTTTGTATCTATGTGAGTTTCTGTGAGTGTCCTGTATGAGTGTGTATTCAGTGCATGTTTGTGTACATGTGTGTGTTATTGTCTTTGTGCGTGTGTGCTCTCTATTCACTTGTGTGTGTTCTATATGTGTGTATGCATGGATGTCTGTGTGCCACTGTCTTTGTGTTTTTCTGAGTATGTCCCTGTCAGTATGTGTGTAGGTTTGTGTGTTGGATTATTCTGTTTATGTGTGTATATATGTGTGTGTCTGTGTGCGTTTTGTGTGTGTCAGATTATTCTGTGTGTGTGTTCTATGTGAGTCATTGCTTTCTGAGTGTGTTCTATTTGTGTGTGTCTGTACATTTGTGTGTGTGTCAGATTATTCTGTATGTGTGTGTTGCTCTCCAAATGTGTGTCTGTCTGAGTGCGTGTGGCTATGTGTTTGTGTGTGTGTGTGTGTGTGTGTGCTTGGACCTGAGGGTAAAAGTAGATCAAAGAGGAACACACACAAATACAAACACACACGCAAACACACTAAAGGGGTCAAACAAACTCCACCCTCTGGTATTAAAACGATTTTGTCCTGAAACTGAATAAATCTCAACATCAATAATTTTCAGAGCTGTGTATGTGTGTGTGTGTGTGTGTATGTGTGTGTGTGTGTGTGTGTGTGTGTGTGTGTGTGTGTGTGTGTTTGTGAAGATGAATTCCTGGCCTGAACTTTGCTGGCCTTCTTTGATCCAGCTCTACCTCTGCATGGGCTAGAAACCCGACTATAAGTGCACACACACACACACACACGCACATGCACGCACACATGCACACGCGCACACACACACACGCACACTCACCTCGTAGGCGTTCCTGATGTTGAGCGGCTGTCCCGTGGCGGCCACATGTCCAACAATGCCCTTGTTCCAGTCCAGCCGGATGCAGTTGCTGCAGGACTCCTCCAGCGTCGAACCCTCAGCCACGTCGAAGAGGCGGCTCACCAGGAACTTCCTGTTGGAGCTGTCCTCACACACCTCCACACACACACCCAGACACGTGCATGCCGCTCAGTTTGCAGAATGGAGGAACAGCTGTGCGACTCCAGGCTAACGTTAGCTGCCGTGGGCTAACTGACAAGCCCTGCCATGTTTTCCTGGTGGTTCTCGCATCTTAGCCTAAGCAGAAATCACAGCTAACAATGCTAGCCTGGCTATTGTTGGTGCTAGCTTTCAGAGCAAAAAGGTAACTGGGTAGTACCTCTCAAGTCAGAAAGAATACCGTATGTATTTAAGTATGTATTTTAACCTAAAGGTACTTCTAGTGCCCTCCAAAGTACATATATTACCTGACAGAGTGCTTTAGTTTCCTGAATCTGAAGTAATTTGCAGCCTGGTACCAAACGACGTACAGTACTTAAGTTTGGTTGGCTGTGCAGTACTTGGGGGTGGTGTGATGCAGGAGGTAGAAAATTCCTGGTTCGATTCCCGGCTCCTTCTAGTGTGTCAACGTGTTGTTGAGCAAGACACTGAACCTCTAACTGCTCCCCTGGTACTGGTGGACGGCAGCCTACCGCTCATGGTTTATCCATGATGGGTTAATTCCAGAGAAAGAACTTCCCCACAGGAATAAAGGATACATTATTTACTAAAGTCTATCCAAGTAGTTTTACTGCCTACATGTATGCTTGTGGGTTTTTCCATTCACTTGTCAAAGTAGTGACTCCTTTGTTTATTGTCTAGCCACTGAGGTTAACAAAGTGGTTTGGCTAGCTGTACTCTGGACACTGTTGGGTCCTTGAATGTAGTTTAATGGTTCACAAAAAATCACAGGGTACTGAAACACAAACATGTTAGCAGAGTTGTCCAGTCGCCCTGGTAGAGTAGGGACAAGATGCTACCTTCTCTCAGGTACACTCCTGAGAACCTTCAGCCGCTCAGAATGTCAAAGGTCAGTGTTCACCCAATGAAGGGTGGAGAACGTCACCATGAAGGGGGCCTTGAACCCCCTTTAAACCTCATTGAACATCAAAAGTTCCTTGCATTTCAAAGTTGGGTATCATCTGAAGCCTGTTAGCCCGTTAGCATGGATGTTGTTTGCTACTGACATGTGAAGTATTTAAGTAAGTAAAATAGCTTTGAACTCAAAGTTAATGTAGTATTTCAGACCCTCCCCCAGCTCCCGGCCCCCCTACCAGGAAGAGCGAGTAGCGGTCTGCAGCGATCAGCTCGTTGATGTGCAGGAAAATCTTGTGGCAGAGTGCTGTCACATCCAGATGGCTGGACACGTCCTTCACCAGCTCCAGCAGCCGAGCACAGCGGTCCCCGCCGTCCCCGCCTCCGCTGGTGCCACCTCCCCCTCCGATGCCCCCCTCGCCCATCACAGAACCCCGGAGGGGAATGGTTTCACGGTCGGCGTCACTCAGGAACGTGAGAGTACCCTCGGCGTCCTTCACCACGATGGGTCGTAGCGGGCGGTCAAATTCCGACGCGGAGATCTTTCGGGTAGGAGTGCCGGGGGCGGGGCTTGAGGCTGAGGCTGGGGAGGGGCAACGATTGTCCAGGAGGCTAATAGTGGGTGGGAGGTTGGCGGGAGAGAGGGCGGGGTCTGGGGAGGGCTGGATCCTCTGCTGGGCCGGGTTATCTCTGGACGGCTGGATGGTGTGGACACGCTCAGCAAACCAGGCGTTGACCATCTCCCTGCAGAGACACAGGAAGTAGATGCACAGTTGCCAAACCACAGAACTGCAACTGGGTAATCGGGTGTAGCGACGCCTGGCTAGCTACTAGCTTACACAATTTAGCTCTGAGTTTGTGCAACTGGTCCTTTCTTCTTTGATGTCTTGCATTATAGCATTATTAGCGTTCTAATGTTTTTGGTTTTTTTTTACAAAAGAAGAACCAGTCAAGCTTAACCCAGGTTGCTACTGCGGAGGCTGGAAAGAGGACATTGGAAAGGAAGCGGTGAGTTCCCAAAGACCAGAAGGAGGCAGCTGTGGAACTTGACATCGAACCTGGGGACCATCAACAAGTAGTTTAGGTCCTTCATCTCTGTATCTGGTTCTCTTCATCACCCTGACGTGAATAGAGACAGCTGAAGTGAAGGATAGCAGAGCTTCCCAGCAAGGCCAAAGACGTCCTGCTGCTTCAGGCATTTACCGTTAGCATGTTAGTCTTGGGGACATGTCTAGGGTCAGACTCCAAAAAGGGGAACCACATGCCAATATTACAAAAATCATGAATCAGTGTGCATTTCCTTCAACATCAAGTCATGCTAGTAGGCGGTACTACCTAGTACTGATCATTTGAAGAAGTACTGATTCTTCAACCCGATGGATCCATCTGTTTCCGTCCATGACTGCCGTCGGATGATGTTCATCAGAACAAGCAGAAGGTGGAGCTGAATCTGCAGTCCGGTGTCATGGGGGGTTTCCATGTACACAGACGATGTGATGAAATACAGCGCAACCCGGTTCCTGTCCTGAAGGTGGAGCTTTCTGTTCTGTATCCTGAGGTAGGGGATTCCAGGTTCTGGTTTCAGCAGGTGTCTGGGTTCTCTATATATGTTCACTCCATGTCCTCCTGCCTGGGTTCTTCCTGCACACTCTATGTTCTCCTATCTGGGTTCCCTCAAGGTTCTCCATCTTCCTGCCACTGACGACTAAATTGGAGATACCCAGATTATACTGTGTTAGCATTGTAATACTTTGTAATACTTTGTGTGTATTATCATCCCTGGTGGTTCCTGCAGGGCGTTGTCATGGCGCAGCTGTGTGCTCCTCCATGGTTAAAGTAAACCTGTCAGTAATTAGCCAATTAGCTTCAAGACGAGGTTTACATGAACTCACTTTGACCGGAGCCATTAGATGGCAGAGTGTGTGTGTGTGTGTGTGTGTGTGTGTGTGTGCGTTAGTGTTTGTTTTTAATGGAACAGACGGAACGTTAGCGAGTGCGTGTGTGTCTATAAAACTGCTAGCAGTAAAACTGGAAGTGGAATCGGAGAAGCTCTTTGATTGGGGAGCCGGTCTTCTTGTTTCTCCAGAACCTGATGTCTGCTCCTCCTGTCCTCCTCCATCGCAGAGGAGACGTTACGTAACAGCTACAGGAACCTCTCTAGAGATGGAGGGCATTTCATCTTCTACCCCATCAAATGTGGCCGGGGCTTAACCTGGAAGAGGCAGCTGTCAATTATCCAACCATTCACCCTCTTCTTCACACTCGTGTCTTCAAATAACCTGCTAGCTGGTTTTGGACCAGAGACGGAGAACATGGAGAGAACATACAGAGAGATCCCAGGCAAGAGAACACAAAGAATCATATACCGGGTCCTTCTTCTAGAACATCCTAAAACGTTATGGGTAATTCCTTCCATTGACGGTTTTCCTCGAGCTCTGTTGGAGATGAAGGAAGCACCAGAGGACGATCAGGAGATGTTCCCTAAGGTGGCCATCTTGGATCGGCCTGTTTTATCCCACCAGAAGAAAAAATGGAGATTCTCCAACAGGCAGACACAAGAGGCTTTGTGAGCTGATGCTCTTCATCACCTTCTTTGGGCTTCTTCATGGTTTCCGTGAACTTCTGGGGTACAGGGGGCAATCAAAGGTCTGTTACCGAGCAGGATCTGAGATAGGGGTTCTTAGAGAAGGCGTCCCTGCAATCAGAAGGTTGGCAGGATCCTCGGCTCCACTGATCTGTATGCTGAAGTGTCCTTGGGCAAGACACCGAACCCCCTGTTGCTCCCAATCTTGAAGGTGATGAAAGGGCTGGATTGGTGGAGACCATCTCCATCATGAACGTTCAGCAAGGAGCAGCTTGGGATTCAAGAAGGTATCGGCACAAACAGCAAGCACGGTATCCGCAGTAATCAGCCCGGGAACCAATCAGAAACCACAACGGACAAGGAGGACCAGCGTCCCTGAGGAGGACCTGAAGATGCTCTTCTCCACAAAGAGCAGTGTAGCAGCTCTGGAGGTTCAGCGGAAAGGGAGTCACCTCCAGAGGAGATGGTCCAGGAGCAGCAGGAAGCTCCAGATGGAATCAGTGTCTGCTCTGCAGCACCTGGAGGAAGTGGCGAGGGTGTCTGAGGAGCTTCTGGAGCAAATATGGCCTTCAAGCGTCCTGATGAAGAGCTGAAGCTGCTGCCCGATGGTCGATCAAGTCGCAAAACAAAGTCCAACCAAGAAACATCTGAGAACCAGCAAACACCTGCGAGGACCCAGCAGACCCACCGGGGCGGAACATAAACAAAGAGGTGGAGATACTTCAGACCAGAGGACCTTTTCAGAGGACCATCTTACATGGAGGAAGGGGAGAAAAGAAAAAGAAGCCACTAGAACAGGGGTGTCAAACTAATTTCTCATGGCAGGCCACATACAGCCTAGGTAAATGTCAAGTGGGCCGGACCATTAAAATAATAGCATACTCAGCAATAAATAACCAAAATATAATGTTTTTCCTCTGTTTTGGTGTAAAGAAGTACAAGGACATTAGGAAAATCTTGGAATTTAATGAACAATCCTTTTATAAAACATATCATGAAACACCTCATATTTCCTTAGTAAACGTGTTATTTACATTTATCATTTACATGTAAGAATTGCAACTGATCCCACTGATCGTACAAAGGCACAAAACTTTAAGTAATTGGTATTTAGAAATATAGTAATGCACTTTAAGATTAAATGAGACTTATAAAGAAAGGGATTTTTAAACCATTTACACATGTACATATAAAATCTAAATTGAATCCCTGCCTACACCCTCCAAACTAAAAAAGAGTGCTATTAAATGTGTAAGGAAGAAAGTATTTACCTGTCCTGTAAATGTGTAAATTTCATCCATGAAACATGCATACACATATAATATATACTGAAAATGTATGGATTTGCATGAAAATTGAATTCCACCATACTCTTTTGTAGTGAAGCTGGTGACTAACATTAAATTGTACATATTCGCTAGCAATTAGCTAGCTGGCTTTTACCGCTGCTTCACTGATTTCTCGGCTATAGGTGAAAGTGGACGCTGTGTCCTCAGACCAGCCAGCAATTGGTTGATCTTATCTCTGCTCAGTTGTCTTTGCAAGCTGTCATATTTTTCACTGTGATGACTGTCGTAGTGGCGGAGAATATTATATTCCTTAAATACCGAAACTTGTTGCAAACACGCCAAGCACAAAGGTTTCCCGTGCGTCTCCGTGAATAAATAGGGCGTAGTCAATTTTCCTTTGAAAAGTCTACACTCTTTATCTACTTTTCTCTGTTTTGATAATGACATTTTGGCTAATGAGGGCGTAGCGGGGAGGTAGAGAACAGGGTAGGAACAACGTCGTTACAAGCAGCAGATGGCGCATTGATAATGTCTGCTGATTGGTCTGTCTCAGTGACGCGGCTTGTTTTCTACTCTTACCAAAATAGCGCACCCTTAGTGCAAAAATTTTGAATTGCATTTAATTTAAAAAATTAAATTCTTGTCTTTTATGCACTTTTTTCACTTTCAAATTATCCTGCGGGCCTGATCGAACCTCCTTCAACAATTTCCTTCGGGATTAATAAAGTTGTTCTCTCTCTCTCTCTCTCTTGCGGGCCAGTTCCGGCCCACGGGCCGTATGTTTGACACCCCTGCACTAGAGGGTATGGAGATGAAGAACCAGGGTGTTGAGAGGACACATCTGGATGTAAGGAGGAGGAACCTGTACCACGAAACCTAGTCCTGACCCAACAGCAAGTTAACCACCACAACAAATGTCCAATGAAAGCCCGATTACAAATGGAAAGAACAAACCCCCATGAAAAGGAGTCAGGAAGTGACTTGAGAACCATTACATGGACAGGTGAAGATATCAGGTCGGTGAGCGACAGCAATAAAAGTTAATGATTTTGTGGAGCAGGTGGAGGAGGGGGCGGAGACCCCCCTGGTCTCTCAACCCTGGTGGACTACAAACATGTCTGCCAGGCTGGGGAACAGGTCCGACAAGTCCCGGCAGCGTATTGACAATATTGGAATTAAAGGAATATATATATCAATAACTACATAAAAAATAATATGTATATAGATAAAAGTAAACACTGAATAAATAACTTTGAAATACGTCAGTGTTACAGGCCAAACAAAGAGCTATGAAGTCCATGCGTGCGTGCGTGCGTGCGTGCGTTCGTGCGTGCACGGACTCCCCGCGAACACACGCACGCTCGCACTCCCCGCAGCTTCGCGCAAAACAACAAACACCGATCCTTGTCGTCCGCGCTGGGGGGGACGCGCGCTCGCGCTCGCGCGCACGCGCACGCCTACCTTGACGCCTTGCGGACGAAGTAGCAGCGCGCGAACTCCAGGTGATCGTCCAGCCACGCTTCCATCCGCACGCGCTCCGAGCGGTCGCCGTCCTCCATGGCGACCGGCGCGGCGCGAGCCAGCTGCGCGCGCGCACTCTCACCCTGAGCGCGCGCTACGCGGAAGGGACCGGCGCGCGTGTGAGAGAGAGAGCGAGGGAGGGAAGGAAGTGCGCTCCCGCCTGACTGACGCGCTGCTGGAGGAGAATCCTTCCCTCCTCCTCCCTCTCTCACCCTTTGCTCCCTGATAAGCAAGGATCCAGAGCTGAGACCCGCCCACACGTTATTACCCGTTATTACTGGGTAATATCAGGTCATTACCCTCCATACTTCCAATCAGATTATTGATTGGGGTTACACGTGGCCTTGTTGCAGCTGGCCCGGATATTGCAGCGAACGCAATCATTACAGCTAGCTTTGACATTATATCTAATTTAGTCATTACAGCTAGCATCGGTGTTACAGCTAGCTCCGATGTTGCAGCGAACGCAATTGTTACAGCTAGCTTTGACATTATCGCTAATTTAGTCATTACAGCTAGTATCGATGCTATAGCTGGCACCAAAGTTGCAGCGAACGCAATCATTACAGCTAGCTTTGACATTATAGCTAATTTAGTCATTACAGCTAGCATCGGTGTTACAGCTAGCTCTGATGTTGCAGCAAACGCAATTATTACAGCTAGCTTTGACATTATAGCTAATTTAGTCATTACAGCTAGCATCGGTGTTACAGCTAGCTCTGATGTTGTAGCGAACGCAATTATTACAGCTAGCTATGACATTATCGCTGATTTAGTCATTACAGTTAGCATCGATGTTACAGCTAGCTCCGATGTTGCAGCGAACGCAATCATTACAGCTAGTTTTGCTGTAACAACAAAGAAGCCTCTCAGATGAGGGGTGACATGTCTTCAAGGGAAGTAATTTATGTCCAATTGCCCTGACAAGATTTTGACAAGAATCCACAATGACTTGTAAGACTCAGAACCTCCCAACAAGCATCAACATTACAGCTAGCCTTAACTTAATCATTACAGCTCGCTTCAACATCATGGATAATTTAAGCATTACAGCTCCCATTGATGTTACAGCAAGCATCGATGGTGCAGCTAACTCAAAGATAGCTTTGACATTATGGCTTATTAAGTCGTTACTGCTAGCATCGATTTTACAGCTAGTATCACGATACAACCAGCCTATGTTTGCAGCTAACTCAATTATTATAGCTCCCTTTGATATTATAGCTAGCTGTGATGTACCTGCTAGCCAGGATGTTACAGCTCGCATCAATGTTACAGTAAGCCTTTATGTTACTGATAGCCAAATGTTACAGATGGAATTGATGTTTCAGCTAAGTTAATCATTATAGCTAGCATTATGTCATAGCTATCTTCATTAAATGAGCTCTCAACAAAGTCTCAGATACCACTGATTTTTCTGCTAGCATAAATGTTACAGCTAGACTTTGTTACGGCTACCATCAATGTGACAGGTAGCCACGATGTTACAGCTAGCACTGATAATACGACTAACTTAATCACTACAGCAATGGTAGTAATGGTAGTACAGGTAACGTAAATATAACAGCTAGCTTAAATTGCTACATCTGGTGTTGTTGTGTCCAGCTAGCATCGATGTTACAGCTCAGATAGACGTACAGCTAACATAGATGATACATCTATCGTAACGCTTGCCTTTATGTTATAGCTGGACATGATTTTCCAGCTAATCTGGTCAATGTAGCTTGTTGTAATGTCACAGATAGCTTATCAACACAGCTCGACCTAACAACTTAGCTCGCCTCATCCTTTCAGCTGGTAAACAACTTGCATTACCTTTATGGCAACTCTTACATTCCAGTTCATATCAACATTAGCAATTTCCCTGTTGTTTCAGCTAGCCTTAACAGTGCAGCTAGTCTATGATGCTACTGCGGCCTTGACATTACTGCTAGCCTCGATGCTGTGGCAAAGTTTTTCACCAAGCGTCTGCAACGCTAATAAGTATGGCATGGATAGCATGAAATTAGCTTTCTTCCCTGGATCTATGGGCCATCCTATTTCCTGCGGAGACTCAGCATCCTCCATACATATTTATCGTCCCCAGGAATTAGCCTGACTCTAGGCGTGGCTGTAAAACAAACGTGTGGGTGTGCATGCCTTTGAAAATATTTCAAGCATTTCAAATATTACAAATATTGACGCCACATGTTGTTCGTCTGCTTGCTGTCAAAGTACAAACACTGCGAAAACATGGGCTGTACTTCGTTTCTCATGATGCCACTGGTGTGTTGCTAGCTCGGGGGCAGGTTGCGTCCTATCGGAATATTGATGTTCTGGTTTCCCTGTGACGTCCGACCCTCGCCCGTCCAGTTTGACAACACGGATGTTACCGTGCAAACAGGCTGCACAAGCTAGCAGACCTGGCACACCTGGCCCCCAGGTGCTCTTCCTGTTTTCTAAAATTTGAATGTTTATTTCTGTACTTCCTCTTATCTCCTGCAGTTTGTCCTCTGCTGTTGTGTAAAAGGTACTTCCTGTGTGCTGAAGGTGAGCACTTTGCCACCACCACCACCACCTCTCAGATGCTGCATCCCCATATGAGGACCCAGATGTTCACCTGGATTCATGTCGACAGGAGAGCATACATGTTTGGGACCAGGATTCCATTATTATCAATATTATTTCCTTCTATTATCTATTGATCTAATTCAGCTCACAGAGGGGGGGGGGGGGTCATGGGGCGGCGCCAATCACAACTGACATGTGGACTAAAGGCTTCACCTGATAGGGTAGCTGTCAATCATCACAGAACCCAGTGGAACCTGGAACCCTCTCTCTCTGGTTCCCCTGAGAAAAGGTCAAAGCCAGTTCCTCCACCAAACCACGACTTGTGTCCAAATAAGGATTTTGTAAGAGGGAAGTTGACACGTCCTCTCCAGAAGGACTTTGGTGTTGGAGAAAGTCAGAGAATGTCAGATGGACAAACTCGTGAACTCCCACGTTCCTACGTATCATCAGAGACGAACTACTTTCTCTGCACAGAGGGAAATTCCGACAATAGCGCACAGAGCCAGGGATGATTAGTCATGGCGTGCGGTGCGAGGGGTTCTGTGAGGGAGTTCAAGGGGGTTCTACCCCTCCGGCTTCTTCAGCCTCCAGAGGTTCCTCCAGGGGGGGGTCTCTTTTTAGGAGGTCATGTGAGGTTGATGCTGTCAGGCTGAACTGGATCGAGGTCCTGAGGGGAAGCTCCAGTGAAGTCCAAATCCTCTTCTTTCAAAATAAACAGCTCCTAACTAGCTAACTAGCACCACTAATAGCTTTCAGCATCTGTGCCTGTGTGTGTGTGTGTGTGTATGCTCACGTTGCAGTGGTTTCTGGTGTCCAGCCGGCCGGACAACCCCCCCCTCCACTGATCTGTGGTGTTACCTTACCAGCAGATGGTGGCTAGTGGTCCTCAGGCGGGGTGGAGGAGGGAAAGGAAAGGGGAGGAGGGGGTTGTTCCCAACCCCCCAACGAAACCCCCCACCCCATCCCTAGTTTCTTGACAGACAGCAGATGTTCAATTTCGATTTTCAGAAAACGAGCCGTCACCGCGGGAGTGTTTCTCCAATGGGTTCCACTAGCATGTTCCAGTGAGCTGCATGCTAACAGTGACGCTAATGCAGCGTCAATGAAGCAGCTCACGTCCGTGGATTATGTCCCCCTGTCTATCTACTGGGAGCTGTCAGTTTGGGGCAGTTGCTAACATTAGCAATGCTAATGCTAAACATTAGCAATTGTAACGCTAGCCGTGGGGCAGGGGTGTCAAACTCATTTTAGTTCAGGGGCAACACGGGGGAAAATCTATTCTAAGGTGGACCGGATTGGTAAAATCATGACATATGAACTACTGTTATGTACCTATTGTTCAATTCACTCCTCAAACCTGGTATTTTTTAGCTTTGCGAGCCGGATTAAACCTTTTCACAATCCTAATCCGGCCCACAGGCCTTGAGTTTGACACCCCTGCCTTAGGAGGTAAACAAACCCTTCCTTGTCCTTCTTCCTGAGAAATTCTACGTTAGCAAAACACGTCTACAGAAGGTCAGAGATGCCAAGCCAGTCCCCTTCTCCCCCCAACAATACAAGGTTCAAGCCACCAAATATATCTGCTCAAGTTAGCCTGTTAGCATGTTACCCAGCTAAAGCTGATCTGGATGCTGGTGTAAACAGGAAGGGACCTTGGATCTGACCGGCTGAGGTTCAGGACTTGAACTCCATGGTTTGTGGTATCTTTTGGGGCAGGGGGATCTAGAGTACAAGAGTACTCAAGAGTAATAGAGTACTCCAGAGTACTAGAGACTTCCTGATGTCACACTGATCCAGGAAAGGACTGGGAGACAGAGTCAGACCACATGGGGGGGTCTGGTGTGTGTATGTGCGCCCCCACCCCCTCCCCCCAGGGTGAAGGATCCCAGGCGGGATCTGGACAGCGTCGACGGAGAACTGACAGCTGGAATAAATCTCCACCTTCCCCAGGAGGGGAGGGGGTTCTCCATGTTCATGTTCTCCTCCGACCCAACAGCGCCAGGTGGAAAAGAGTCATGTTCTCCAAACACACCAGTGTGTGTGTGTGTGGGTGGGTGGGTGGGGGGGGGGGTTGTAGATGTAGATCTTGGTGGAGGAACAGAGGGAACAACTAGAACCCACTTAGGAGAACTCCAGACCTTCATTATCTTCATTATGGACCATGCTGGGTCACTGGTTGGAAAGTAAACAGGAAGTAGAACATTATCACGTATTCAATCGCATTGTCTGCAAACAGGCGCAACGACCTCAGTAATCTCACCTCCTGCTGGTGGATAAGAGACCGTGCACGCCCCCCACAGACACGCACATACACCGCGTTTCCTCTTCGACACGTTCGGATGTAATACACAATGCTAAATTTATGACAAAAATACAAATTGACTATAACAGTAATAACAGGTGTAATGAGTTCATCTTGTTGTATTTCTCATAACTTTCAGTGTACAGAGAAGGGTTCAGTCCACACCTGGTTGTGTGTGTGTGTGTGTGTGTGTGTGTGTGTGTGTGTGTGTGTGTGTAAACCCTAATGCAGCCATGTTCAGATGGCTCTTTGAGGGTTAAGACTTTGAGGTTTAAGTTTGGGGTTTTGTTTGTGTTGGATATATTGTGTGTGCTTGTGTGTGTGTGTGTGTTAGTGTGTGTGCCTGTGCAACTGCATGGAAAAATCACCATGTGGAAACACTGGGGGAAAAAGATTGCACTGAATGGAAACACACTTATTAAAAGCCGTGTGTGTGTGTGTGTGGCTGTGTGTGTGTGGCCATGTCAAGTCTCATTGTTGTCCCCAGATGGTGTTCGGTTACCACTCATCATTGGCGCGCACGGACGCACACACACACACACACGCACACACACACACACACACACACACACACACACACACACACACACACACACACACACACACACACACACACACACACACACAGACTATGTCACACGCTGCTAACGTCCCACAGGCCTGGGTGGGACGGTCTATTCATGCTAGCAGTCACATGACCTCACAAACATGGCGTCCAGTGACCTCTAGGGGGTCAAACTGATCATCGCAAACACCCAGGCAACCTTGAGGGCTCTGGAAGAGGTCCAGGAGATACCTACCTGGTAGGATGCTCTACTTTCAGGGACGTCAATGCTAGGTTTCCTGGTAAATTCTTCACGATGCTCCTCTATGCGCTAATCCATCACTAGCATTAGCTGGTTAGATGGTGGGGGATGTTTAAGGTGATTTGCTGATGAGTTTTGGGGGGAAAACTCGAAATGTGGGCATTGAATCAAATGGAAAAACATGTACTTTGTAAGCTAGCATCTGCACTGGAGAGCACAGATGAAGCATAACCACTGACCTTATTTCGTCTGCAACAAACTGCTAACCAAAACACTTTGCTCTCAGCCAAATGCCTTCAGGTAGCTAATATTAGCATGCCAACATGCCACCGGGAGAGTTTAACCGAGTATCACATGCTATTAAGCCATGACCATGGGGTGATGGGAGTGAAAGCAGGTCTGAACAAGGACCCTTGAGTCCTTCCACCTATTAGACCCTATTAGCTCCACAGCTACATGAACACAGATTAAATCTGCTGTCTCTTCTACACGTTCTAAATGTTCTCAGTTTGTCGGGGGGGGGGGCTTCTTAGACAGCTAGGTCTACAGTTCCCAGTGGACATCCTCAATGCCTGTAGTCCCCTCCCTCCCCCAACCTCCAGGCCCCATTTCTCTGCGGCGCTAACTGAATTAGCCTTGGGAAGGCAGCCGGCTGATGAATAGCCGGCACTAGGTGTTAGATAATGGACTGATCTGGAGCAGCCATTATTGCTGAGGGTGAGGGTGTTGGGGGTTGGGGGGCAGCAGTGGATGCTGATGCTCAGCAGAGGACAATGCTGCAGTGACACATGTTGCTCTGCAGACACTAGGCCATAAAAAGCAACAGCATGGTAAAAAAAAAGAGGCCCTGAATATCACGCTAGCAACTGCTACTAACTTTTATCTCGCAGAGAAAATAGCAGGAACGTCGGGTGATCATTATTTTATACTTCTTTTCCTAAATAGCATTTCAGCTAACATGCAGGGAGCCAGCCATTTTGCTACCAGCTACAAAGCACCAATAGGGATGTTCCAAGGTGAAGATTAGCAACACAATGCAAGGACATAGGAACAGCAGCTTGCCCCAAGAAGGTGGAGGAGGAAGTGATGGAGATGATGTATAAGGTGACAGCCACCATGGAGTAAAAGAAAAACTAGCGAAGTGTTTACAGTCCTTGAACGTCACGCTAGCAGCTGCCACTAACTTCTATCTTGCAGACAAAACAGCAGGAACGTTGATTGATCATTATTTTACACTTCTTTTATACTTCTACAACTGCTACCACTACTTTTGGATGGAGTTGATGTATATGGTGACAGCTACCTTGGAGTAAAAAAATAACTACTGAACTGTTTACAATTTTTCTATTTTTAGTTGTTCTCAAAGCTGATTTTGTCTGAACATTGTGCAGATGTTCTCCAGAAACTGCCTCACCAGCCTCACAAGTTCCCCCAAACTCCAAGAAACTACTGGATCACAAATAACTGGAGAAACTCCCTGGATGTACAGAATGTGGACAGGAAGTGACTGAGAGTCACACGGACTGGTTGAACCACCAGATTCTTCAAAAACCCACTCAAAAAGCAGTTTGACACTGATGAAGAACGGAGGACCTCTTGGACCCAAAGGCAGCAGAAAGGAAAGTACGTCGTCGTTCCCAAACCTCTAAAAACCACCAAGGAATCGAAACAACTCCCGGGTACTTCAGTCATTAGGATTTGTTGTCCTCATACGAGGACCTCCCAGTTACTTAAACTCCACCTCCTGAAAGTCCACTCATTTTTCTCATGTGGAGACCTCAGAATCTCAGTTCCCCGCATCTTGAACTTAGTCCACTGGAACTGTACCTTGTTGTCCTCAAATCGGAGAACCTCAGATTTGGAGCTGAGTTCAAAAACAGTACTCAATATTTTGTTCTCTGTACCTTCTATTTAATTCTTAGCCATTTGGACTTCTTGTCCTCTTATGGGGTTCTTGATAGTGGAGTTCTTTGCAATAGATTAGGGCTTGTCTTCATACAAAGGCAACAGATTTTGGGTTCTCTGTTACTTGTACTTCATCTACCTAAACCTTTACCTATTGTCTTCATATGAGGACCTCAGAGTTCAAGTTCCCAGCACCTTACACTTTGTTGACCACACCTGACTTGTTCTCATACAAGAACCTCAGATTTGGTGCTGTTTGCAACTTCTACTTCACTCCACATAATATTGACATGTTGTCCTCAGATTAGGATCATAGAATACACATTCCCTGCCCCTGACACAATTGAGTTAGACTTGTCCTCATAAGAAGACTTCAGATTTTCATGCCTGAAGTTCTACCTTATTGTCCTAAACTTGTCCTCGAATGGGGACCCATAGACTTTGAGTTCCCTACACCATGTACTTTGTCTCCTAAAGCGGACTTGTTGTCCTCATACGAGGATCTCTGATTTGCAAGTCTTTGAGATTCTACCTGACTGTATTCAGCTTGTCCTCATATGGAGACCTCTTATTTGGAGTTCTTTGCTCCCATTCTTTTTGACTCATTGTTCTCATATGAGGACGCTCTCCACGCCTCCTGGTGGCAGGAACAGGAGAAGAGTGAGTCGCAGCAGTAGGCTTGATGCTAACTGGACCAGATTGTGTCCATGTTTATCAGTGTGAGCATTACCATTTGTAAAATGCTACCAAGCTAACAAGGGGGGAAACAGGAACCTCCGCCAGCTAACTAGCTGACCGTATAAGGACCTGAGAGAACGGCTAGTCTGGGCGGCAAAGGCTAAGTAAACGTTAGGAAGTCAAATAAACTTTCTATCCCTGTATGAGGACGTCTTTGCAGACCATCCAGAGATGCGATCCAAACCCATTTAAGGTTTCGCTGATACAGAACATCTCAGGGGACGCTTGGGGGAAATCACAACAAACAAGCGCTGGGTTCACAGGGGTTCAGTTGGACACAGAACCAGACAAAAACAGAACCATGTGATGAGCCACTGCGGAGAACCTCAGTGGTACCACCAGCAGTTCTCCTGGTTTCTTTCAGGATGATTAGAAAACGCCACTGGAGAGTGCCGCAGAACATCGGGGACGGCAGGGATGGGCTCTCCTGCTTTAGAACCCAACCCACTGTTCCCCAAAACAAGCCCCCCCCCCCCACACACACACACACACCAAGGATCTAACAGGCCTTACATGGGCAGAACATCTCCATAACTCATATGTCATTAGAGCTAGATAAGAGGGGGGTTCTTGATAGTCACATGACACGGAACCACGTTCAATATCAAACCGGTGTCTAAGGAGTCTAAGGAGGAGGAGGTTACTGACCGTTTCCATGGCGAGCTCCAGACTCCGCCCCCCCAGCTGTCAGCTCCGGATCCAGGTGAGTCCCGGTCCCCGAGCCAGGTTCTGGGCCGGCTGCCGGCGCCGGGCCCCTTTTTAAGGTGCTGGCATGTGCTGATTTACATCAGCGGGGGAAGGGGGGGGGGGGGGGGGGTCTGCACACACTCAGTCTGACGGTTGTGTAACGGAGGCTCTTAAAGGAACCCTATGTAAGACCTGGAGAGCCAGGCACCTCCTTAGCTAACACTGCAGTCCATTAACCTAGAGAACCCTTGCAGGAGAACATGGGGAAGCCGAGCTGATCATGTGACCAACGCAGGCAGGTGCAGCAGAAGCTTGCCCATCTTCATTTCCACCTGACCTTCATCAGAAGCTCCGCCCCCACCTGCACCTACACAAGGACTAGGAGGTCTCCATCTTGGACCCAGACTAGATGTGGTACTTCCACCTCCTCCACCACCTTCTCCATGTTCTTCACCACCCTGAGGAGGACTCGTCATGGTCCCTTGACTTCCTGCGTCCCTCAAGAGAGTCACACCCAGGATTTTCCATTATATCACCAATGAGTGTCGCACATACACACACACACACACACACGAGAGAATAAAAATCCCTCCTCTTGAAGAGAAAACATCTTCATTCTTCACACAGCAAACGCTTAAACACACACACACACACACACACACGTGCACGGTGCCGGTCCAGACTGTACTCACCCCATTGTGACGAAGCCCCCTGAGCTCGGCAGGCTGGGGTGTGTGTGTATCTGCGTGTGTGTGTGTGTGAAGGGGTGGTTCCTCTCCTCCCACGTTCTCCTCTCCTGGTCCAAACAGCTGAGCAGAGGAGCAGAAAGGAAACAGCTGGATGAGAAGACGTGGAGGTCCCAAGTGGGATGGACCTCTTTCTTCTCCTCCTCTATTTACCTTCTATGTGTTGCTGTATGGACAGCAGGGTGGCAGCAGGTTCCTGGTTCTCCATGTAGGTTCTCCAGGTTATCCTACTTGAGTGTTCTCCATGTTCTCCCGCTAGGGTTCTCTCTATGTTCTTTCCATGCTCTCCAATCTAGGTTCTCCACGTTCTCCTACCAGGGATCTAAACGTTCTCCTCGTGGGTTCTCTCCATAATTCACTGAAGATTTTGAATTGTCCATAAATCGGAAAGGTTGGATGATTGACAGCTGAGCCTGTGATTGATAGCTGACCCTTGGAGGTCCCCCTGATGGAATTGATCAACGCCAAACCAATCAACAGTATTGATCGGGTTCTGGACTCACCGGTTGGGGAAAGTTTGTTCTGTTTGGGGTTCCGTCTCCGTCTCGCCTCTAGAACATATCAGATGAACGGGTGAAGGCGGCGTTCTGCTGCAAAATGAAACACTTACTGAGTGTGTGTGTGTGTGTGTGTGTGTGTGTGTGTGTGCAGGTGGCTCACTGCTCCAGCAGGATTAAAGTGTTTTGGTGAAAAGAGCTGGGCTTCAAAGGTCAGTTGGGGAGCAGAGACAGAGATGGAACCGACAACCTCTCCTTTCAGCTTCTCCTCACCCCCCCCCCCTTTTTTTAGCTGAGCCCAGATGAAACAACCCTTTCAGCTGCCCCCCCCATCAGACACCTGCCTCTGAAACACAGCGCTCTGTCATGTTACACAGCTGTTCTTACAAAAAGGCCTCTGTTCCAAAACATGTGCAATTACACTGTAATTACACAGTAATAAGGGGGATTAGGAATTACTGTAAAAACATATTTCTTCACTGAAACTGAATCCACAAACATAGAAAAACAATGTCACTCAGGCTAAGCCCCACCTCCCTGGACCTCAACGAAACAGAGAACCGGAGTTTCAGGTTCCTCAGCTGCATGTCAGCACATCAAAGTAGTCGCTTTTCAGGCGCCGTGGGTGCCGGGCTTCACTTTTCTGAGCCTATTGGAAGAATTACAAACTTTTCCAAGTGATTTTACATTTCTATGTGCAATTTTGCAACATGACGGGAAATTGAGCACATTTGGAGTGACTATGAAATGTATTGTTTATTTTTGCTAAGTTTTAGGTGATTTTGCAGCCTTTCAACCTTAGCTTGAAATTTCCCATGCGATTTAGAAACATTTTTGTGACTTATATACTATTTGTATAATTTCAGCTTTTACGTGACTCTGCAAAATTTTCATTAAATTTTTCAATTTTCTAACATGAGTTTTTTTAATTAAGAAATGTTTTTAATTCAGCAACTTGTATGGGATATTTTGCAACGTTTCATGTGGTTTTGCTTGAAGTTGTCTACAAAATTTAAAAACATTTTCCTGAATTTGTGAAGCATTTGTATATTTTTTTCAAACTGAATGAAATTTTGAGACTTTTTGTGTACTTTCAGGTGTAACGTCACAAATTCCATGTGATTTTGACACATTTTCATGAATTTCTGTAACTTTCAAACAAAGTTTTGGTAGTTTTTTTCAACTTTAGAAAACATTTTCATAAAATGCAGAAAGTTTTGTTTTTCCAACTTTTAAAGGTTATTTAGCCACATTTTTTTGAAATTGTGAAACTTTTAAAAGGTTATTAAACAATGTTTTCTTGAAATTTTGCAACATTGTGGTACAATTTTAAAACATTGTGGTACCATTAAGCAATGTCTCCATTAGGATCCGGATTCGCCCCTGAGATCCTGCAGCTCGGTCACTGTTCCACAGACAGTTTCCCCTCAGAGTCCACAAGAGAAAGTGTTGGTATGGATATCAGGGAGAAGGTAGCTCATCACGTGACTGCCCTCCATCTTCATCCAGGTCACGGAGATCTCTCTTGATCTCGGTTTCTTTCGCATTTGGGACCAAACCCGCCCAAATAAGGGCAGCGGACTCATGTGACCCTGTTCTTCTGGGAACCTTCCAGAAGATCCCTATCTGGGAATGCAACTCAAACATCACGGGACATGAACCTCCAGAAAACTATCAGCTGACCTTCAGGTTCCTCTCATTTTTACTGGGTCACACACACACACACACACACACACAGACACACACACACACACGCACACAGATAACCAGGTCACTTGGCCCTGCAACCCTTTGCTGCCCCCTGGTGTCTGATAGTTAACATGAAGGGGGTTGTCGCGCACATGCACACACACACACACACGTTTTTTGTTTTTGTCTTTCCAACGGCTTTTCTGATGTTTGTTCCTGTGGACTCATTATGGGATGGATGGGACTGATGTAAACTGTCATGGATTAGGTGCTGGCTACCATGACAACTGAGAGACATGTTAGTGATGTTATTCCGCCCCCTAGTGGCCACAGCGGGATGTGTGGTGAACGATTGTTGACAAGACCCTACAAAGTAATCCAAACTGTCATCCCAGTAATACAAGCATACCAGTACTCCACGTCAAGTCACCCGAGTTATATAAGTATATCAGTAATCCATAGTCACATTAGTAATCCAAGATTATCAAGTCATCAAAGTCCCGGTCATCTAAGTCAAGTCATCCCAGTAATCAATGTAAGGTCATATCAATAATCCAGTTCATTCTAGTAGTCCAAGCATTTCAAGTACCCCAATACATCCCAGTAATACTAGCATACCAGTACTCCAAGGCAAGTGGTTTCTGTTCTCCAAATCATCCCGATAATCTCAGTCATACCAGTAATACAAGCATACCAAGTACTCCAAGTCATACCACTAATCAATTTAAGGTCATATCAATAATCCAAGTAATCCTAGTACCACAAGCATACCGAGTACCCCAATACATCCCAGTAATAGAAGCGTACCAGTACTCCAAGTCTAGTCCAGCTCTCCAAGTCATCGCAATAATGTCAGTCATACAAGTAATACAAGCATACCAACTTTTCCAAGTCATCCTAGTAATAGAAGTTAGGTCATATCAATAATCCAAGTCATCCAAGCATACTAAGTACCCCAATACATACCAGTGACACAAGAATACTCCTAATCTTTATTGAACTATTAGAACTTCAGACTGGGGGGCAGTTCCTACGCGATAATCGGGGCGCCGGCCTTCTTCTTCTTATTCTTCTTCTTTACTTTAGCCTTGACTTGGGGGTAGTGGGAAGGGCCTGGAGGACGTCTGCAAACACACAAGTGAGTCAGCCAGGTTTTATCCATTCATGTCCTGCTCATGGGACGGAGGGGCGGGACCTCAACCGGGATAGGTCACCTGTCAATCATCCAACCACACACCTGGTTCTGGTGAGGGGGCAGGCCCGGCGTTTGTGCTGCAGGCTGCCACAGCTGAAGCAGCCCTGCAGGTTGGGGTCCAGGTTGCAGGGGTGGTCTGGCAGGCTGCAGCGACCGCATGACTTACAGTGACGCCACGCTGGGAGGAGGGACATGGCGTTAAGAGTGGGTGGCCTTTAGAGGCACCAGGGACAGTGTCTCCATACTTACAGGGTTTCACACACTTCTGACAGGTGGAGCAGTGCTTCCACTCACGCCCGTCCTGCAACACACACACACACACACACACACAGGGGTAGGGTTAAAGCCCAACGCCGTCTGACACACACACTAATGTCCTGCCCCCTAGAGGCGGAGCCTGGGATGAACCTACATTCACTCCGCCTGCTTCGACTTCCTGCTTCTGCGACATGTTTTCTAACATCGTTGTGTTTGGAAATCTCCTTGGATACACCAAAACAAACTGACCAATGAAAAACCTTCTGGAAGAAGTCCCACTAAGGATTCAGAGGATAGGTATATATAGTGTATATATTTCATCACATCATCTGTGAATGTGCACACTCCTCCACAGAGTCTCCAGAATCAGCACCACATTGTGCGCTTTTGGGCGGAGCAACAACAGCAACACCAGGAATGAATTTAAATAAATTCTAGGAAAGTACTTGGCACTATGGGATACATAAATTGTTTTTCATCCTGGGTTCTCCAGTTCACATCTACATGGGAAAGCCAGTTGTCTGATAGTTGTAATCTTTCTACTCGCTGTCCTTATCCCTGCCCACCGCCCGACGAGTCCAGTACCTTGGAGGGGCAGGTGTTGCATTTGGAGCAGTGTTTGTTGAGGGCGGAGACGTAGCGCTTGCAGATGGGACAGAATCTGGAAGGGGAGAACCAACATGTTCAGGGTTGCCAGCGGTGACAGAAACCGCCATGCAGTACTTCAAATACTATCACTATTGTCAAAGAGTACTACAGTTTCCAAAGAGCACAAGTCTCTAAAGTGTACCAGAGTCTCCGAAGAGTACCAGAGTCCTACTGTTCTGAAATGAAGTACCACTCACTGATGGAGAGGCATTCAAGGGGCAGCAAGGGAGTCCTTCTTACTGCTAGCTATTGTGGCGTGTTTAAGGATTAACAGACTTTCCCTGAAGGTGGGCCAGCGTACCTGTAACCCTCATCCTCTGGCAGGACAAAGTCTTTGGCAGGGATGTTGGTGAAGAGCCTGACGGGTGACTGCTTCCTGCCCATCCTCCCGTGTTTGTACAGGGGATGGTTGTCGTAGTCCACCTGGGGGGGGGTTGGGGAGCCAGAGGTCACATGACAGGCCAGGGTGTACCCTGGGTAACCATGACGCCCGGGTTGCCAGATAACCCACTGTCCAACTGCCAATCAACTGACTGACTGACAGGTGGAGGGCGGCTCATGACGGATTCTGTCTGTGTTTGGCGGCTGATTGACAGCAACACACTGCACCTGTGTGTGTGTGTGTGTGTGTGTCTGATTGCAGGTTTGATTGACAGTACCTGATAGTCCAGCATGACTAGGGAGGGGAGGCACGCCAGGATACGAGGTTCGAAGAAGTATGGAAAGATCCAGATCAGGGGCATCTCAGCGACGACGCCATCACCTGCGGCAAACACACACACACACACACACACAAAAGACTGAAACCCATCTCAATGTGAGGAAGGAATATATACTATTAACGTGGATAGCATTAGCACGATGATTCCCAGGAGCGACCCCTGGGCAGAGCCAGGTCAGAACTGACCGGCGTCCTGCTGCTGCTCTTCCTGCCACATCTGGGAGATGATTGACAGGCTGTGGGCCAGCGGCGTCACCAGGCCGCCAAATGGCGGGTCGGCCACCAGCACCACCCGCTCCTTCTCCACCTGTCTGAGGAAGGACCGCAGCACCGACAGGGATGCCTGCACCCGCACACACACACACACACACACTGATGCAGTGAGAAGACCATCACGGCACTTCTGGGCTTTATCTCCAGGTGGACAATGAATGAGAAGTTGGTGTCTACATTTCTGATGGGTTAGACAATTATACGTGTGTGCGCATGCTCACCTCCCCTTGAAAGCAATGGTGATTGAACATGTTGTAGTGACAGAACTCGTCTGGGCCGTAGAATTGAGCGTACCTGGAGACCACACACACACACACACACACACACACACACACACACACCTTGTCTTAGCACCACATATCCTAGCAATCCCCAGGCAGGTTGCAAGCGAGCACCTCAGGTCGAGGCTTGCGAAGGCCACACCCCTCGCCACACCTAGCACACATTCTTCAGGGACGGCGGCGTGGGGACCTCTTATAGGAGTCCTCCAGAGGAGGACGTGCATGGCAAGGAGATCCACCGGGTTTTTTTTTCCACAGCGAGGAGATCCACCAGGTGTTCTCAGGTGGGGGCTCAGGCAGTGTGATAACGCAGTAATAACATTGTAATAGAGTAGTAACAGTATGTGAATAGGCCGTTCTGAGATCATAGCGGTGGTACTACGCGTATTTAGATGTAATAACGCAGTATTAACGTTGTACTAGAATCCTATATGGAGTAGCATTGTTGCACTGAATTGTGAAAATCGTCATGACTGCCAGGATGAGAAGGTATACTGTGGAGGTGAAGTATCAATACTGCAAAAACGAGTGTAAGGATAAAATTGGAGTAAACAAGGGGGTGAGTACATTCAATACTACGGTAGTATTGCTTTAGTACTGCAAAACTGACAGTAATGTCATGGGATTGCAGATGTAGTACTTGTCAGATTGCAGGGTGGGGAGCTAAATATGTACTTCTTGTGTGATAAGGTTGTAATAACTGGATTATAACCAGTACAACAGAAATACTTCATCGTCACTTCCCTCCACAGAAATGGAGGAAGTGGCGCCCCCTGCAGGTAAGGCTACTTCAGCACCTCCGCCCCCTGCAGGCCCCCCCGCAGTGCTACAGGACGGGCTTAGCTTCGTGCCACTCGACTCAAACCAGGACCGGGTGGTGGAGCCGTTTCCACGGTCACCACGCCTCCGGAGGAGGCAGGTCCAGGCGGAGCCGCCCTCCCAGGTAACCACAGTGCAGGTGTGATTGACAGCAGAGAGGAGTCACATGACAAACTCCACCAGGAAGTATCTGCGCACAAAACTACTGCCAGCTTTGTAGCGGCTGATTCTTAACTGGCTCGGGTAACCAGCTAGCCTTACAGACTGGAAGAGGGTCCTTGCAGCAAGCTAGAGAGAATCGGGGGACGCTGAGGAAATTGCCTTTGGGTTTGAGGCAGACATGAAGGCAACACATGAAGAACAGATCTAAGACTGCAACAAAGATAGCAAACCCAATTAGCGGGATTTTTGTGGGAAGAAAATGAGTCCAATAAGCAGCAAGTTAGCAAAAAGGCCAGAACTAATTAGCAGGAGGTTAGAAAATAACAACACAATTAGCAAGAAGTTAGCAAGAACAAAACAAATCAGTGGAAGGTTAACAAGAACAAGAAAAAAACAAATTAGGAGGAACTTAGCAAAACGATATAGCCAATTATTAGGAAGTTAGCAAAAAAATAAATGAAACCCTCAAAGCTAGCGAGAAGGCAACAAATCAGCTGGAAACAAGCAAGAAGATGACAAAACAAATTAGCATGAAGTTATCCACAAGATAACTTAAACCTAGTAGCAGTGAGTTAGCAAGAAGATAACTATACCAATTAGCTAATTAGCAGGAGGTTAGGAAGAAGGTAAACCAATTAGCAGAAAGTTGGCACATAGAAATCAAATAGCAGGAAGCTAGTAAACCCAGTGCTTTAAGTCTGCAGACCGGGACAGGTTTCTTCCATGCTTTCTGGAAGTGGACGAAACTGCTCACAGGGTCAAGCTGAAGTGGAGGCCATCTTGTTCGCCTGCAGGAGCAGTTGTCCCAGCGTCTGGAGGAGCTGCAGGCGGAGAGGTCCAGGACTGAGGCCCACATCCAGTCTCTGAAGAAACGCCGGGCCGATCTAGCCGTGAGTATGGACCCTCACCCAGCGTAGCCCTGACTATTTGCTAACTATTAGCTCGTGAGAGTAGAACAGATGGATGTGAGAAGCTAATTGGTCACACGATGCAGACAACAGGTTCCACCTTCCAGATCCGGTTTGACAGAAAAAGAACCTTTGAGTCCTCCTCTGCTAGCATCCATATTAGCTCCTTAGCTACATGCGTTGAGCTAGGACATTCTCCGCTGTGGCCCTGCTGACCCTCTGCTGACTCCCCCCCCTAAGAAACGGACAGAGGCCATGAAGCAGCAGGTTCGCGAGAGCTTCGAGTGCATGCACCTGGCCCTGAACCAGGACCAGCAGGCAGTCCTGGACTCCCTGGAACTGGACCTCCGAAACACCCGGGCCAAACTGGATCAGGTCCTGAAGGACTGGGGCCAGCACATGGACAAAGTCTGCCAGAGCATCAGCAGTACCCAGAGGGGGCTGAGGAGGACTCAAGACAACACCGATGAAGAGCAGGTGAGATCAAACCGCCGCTGGTTACTCTGCTAGCTAACAAGCTATCAGCTAGCTAGCGCTAACTCAGTTGGTCTCTCTCAAGGGCTCATCTGAGGACGTGAGGTGAGAATGGGAATCTTCTCAGCGCCGTCCCCGCCGCCTTTTCTGTCTTCATCACGTCTCCTCCCCCCAGTGCCAAGAAGGCCGACGCCTCCGAGGAGCAGATCGGCCTGAGAAGGGAAAGGTTTGAGAAGCTCCTGAGGTTGCTGTCCTCCGTCTCCACCGGCCTACGGGCCCAGTTGAAGAGGAAGACCCGACTGCTCGGTAAAAAGATGAAGATGGTGATGATGATGTTTGAGGGGGAATGAGGCAGCCTTTCAGGTTTAGGAGCTCTGGAAGTCTCCACGTGAAACATCGGAGTCTGGATCTGGTCAGGTGGCGGCTCCCCATCACCTGGTCATCATCCAACAGTTCCACATGAGCAAGCATAAATGATCTAAAAGTCAATCGGATGCCTGAAGATTTGTGTAACAACCATGATATTACTTTAAGCTAGCAATAAGCTCCTTTGGGCTAGCTAGTTGATGCAGGTGTCCTCAAGTGACATCTTTACTTGTCATTGCAGACTTGTCCGCCGTGGTGATGGACAGGCACACCTGTCACGGCCAGATAGCCGTGACCTCAGAGGGGCGAGGCTTGTTATTCTCCGGCTCCGCCAGCTCGGACCCGGAGCACCCCCTGCAGTTTGACAAGGTGTGCTGCGCCCTGGGCACGTCTCCCATCAGAGCCGGTCGAAGCTACTGGGAGGTGGACGTACGCTGTTGCGCCGCCTGGGCTGTGGGCGTGGCCTACGGCAGCATGGCCAGGAAGGGCCGCGACAAGGGCGCCAAACTGGGCCGCAATAGGAACTCCTGGTGCGTGGAGCTCCGAAGCGGGCAGCTTTCCACCTGGCACAACGACCGCAATGTGGCGTGTCATGGTGCCGTCTCTGCACCGGGAAAGGTTGGTGTGTGGGTCGACTACGACCGGGGTCAGCTGACGTTCTACGACGCAGACAGCATGTCAGTTCTGCAGAGGTTCTCCGCCGCAGTGACTGCCGTTTTCGACAGAGCCCACCACCAGTTCACCGAGCCGCTGTACCCTGCCGTTCGCTTCCTGCGACCCCCCGAGGACTGTGAGTGGCCCAACCACCTGCACCTCCGGCCCTGAACTCCAACCAAAGCTACAAAACTCACAGGGGGACAAAGGAGAAACAAGAGGCTGAAGTGCATCTCCAGCCCAGCAGGGTACAGCAGAAGATGACCCAGACTCCACAAACCTCCACATTACCTTCCCCAGTACTATCACATACTAAAAACAGGGTGCGTAGATACCTTGGAAAGTACCACAGAAGAGATTGACCTCATCATCTCATAGGAAATGACACAAAGGTTGAAGACATGCTGCGCACTTATGGACCAATCAGATATGATGGGCTCTACAGGCCCCGCCCCAAAACACCCCTTCAGAAGGCTGTGAACCAAAAGCGAAATCCAAATCCCGCTTCCTGTCAGGGTTCCTGCACCTGGGGCATCTCCATCATGCCTCCTGCTGTTTCCGTGGTGCCACAAAGTTTGGGTTCTACGATCTGAGAACGGCGAGTGCGGATACAACTACCGTTGAGTACAGGAAGGTTCCTCAGCCATGAGCAAAACCATGAGCTCAACGGAACCAAGAGGAAACCAACCTGAAATCGATGTCCATCAGGAGACTACTCATCGGCTGGTGCTCTGCCTCCAGGTTCCTCAGCTTGATCATCTCATGGAGCCTGCAGAGACATTAGCACCCACTCAATATTAGCCTGCATGGCGGCAGGACAGGACACCCTGCCCCCTTACCTTTGACCCCCAAACCTCCTGCTTTGGGTAGAGGCTCCAGAAGGGAACGCCTGGTTCCACTTTTTCCTGTACGTGCTGAATGCGTTTTGTTTGTTTTAATGTCGATAAGCCCCTCTCAGCGGCAATGTTGACTCTCCCAGTGCATTGTAGGACATGAAACATGAAACAGCCAACATCTCTGCAGCCAATGACTTTCTTTTACATACCTGTAAACCCCATGTACCCATTAGCATGCTTGTTAGAGATGTTACATTATTACCGGTACATGTCAATGAAATTTTAAGATGGGATTTTCTTTTAAATAAAGAAATTGAAAAACAACTTTCCCTTAATAATAATGATAATAATAGTGATTTATCTTTTATCAATCCCCGTGGGGAAATTTGTTCTCAGCAATGAACCTATCATGGATGAAACCATGGGCAGTAAGGTGCCATCCACCAGCGGTTAGGGGTTCAGTGTCTTGCTCAACAACACTTTGACACACTAGGAGGAGCCAGGAATCAAACCAGGAATAAAAGCCCATAACATTTTCCATTAAAATGTGCGTGCTTTAGGACGCCGTGTCTATGTGTGAAACGTGTGATGCTGGGTGGACGGCGTCCTCACCTGGGCGTCCCCACGCAGAGCACCTTGTTGTAGCCCAGACGCTCCAGTGCTGCCAGTAGGAATTGGCAGGTGCGTTCGGCGAACAGGTACTGGGCATTGCTCTTCTTGTTGTCCAGTGGTCGCAGTAGCCGGCTGGGCCGCCGCAGCTGGGCGGCGCCAACACAGGTGTGCACATGGGGGGCGTGGTCTCCCAGCTCCGCAGGCAGGACAAGAACCTGGCAGTCCTGGCAGAAGAGCCTCTGCTCCGGCAGGAGTAGGAGGAACTGCCGGAGCCTGCAGGGGGTGCAGACAGGAAGTAGTTGAGTGTACGTTATTGTGAAGAGGCTCCTCGCTCCTGACTGCATGTCATGACCTCTGACCTCTGGTGCAGCTGCTCAGGACTGAAGGCCGCCCTCTTCAAGACCTTCTCCGCCTCCCGGGCCGCTAGCCGGGCCTCCGACACCTAGGTAGGGTTGCAGGCCCGTTGTACTGGATGTTCTAGTGGAGCTTCCGTGTCATGCAAGTTCTACATGTAGAAGGTTCTAGCAGAGAGTGAGAAACCAACCTCCTCATCCTCCCACTGGAAGAAGCTGCAGTCCTTCCTGTCCCTGCAGGCAGAGCAGGCATAGAACCTTCTGCCGTTCCCTGCTCCTTTGCAGTTCTTCTGGAAGAGCAGGGTCGGGCCTGACACACACACACACACACACACACACACACACACACATATACACACACAGACACACACACGCAGCAGGAATCAACCAATTACCGTGAAGCCTGTCATATAGGACCCGGAAACAGACGCTTGCTAGCATCAGTGGGCGGGGCTTAAGTCCTCGACTACCGGAAGTGGTTGTTTGCAACGACGTTACCGTTCCAGGTGTTTAAACTTTCCCAAAGGGAACTCGTCCAATCGGGACTCAGACGGGAAAAGACCCCGCGAGAAACCGGGGGGTGTTCCGCGACCTTTTCCGGACCTTCCAGGCTCCTTTCCGGATCTTTCCAGAACCCATCTCCATGTAAACACCGGCACGTGCGCGTGTGGCTGACTTCCGGTTGCAGACTCACCGTGCGGACAACATGGCGCTGTCTTTCCGGTCCCGGTAAGGACCACCTCCACTCCCGGGCCGCTGTCCTCCGCCGCGGGGGTTTCGTCCATGACGGGCAGGTTGTAGGCGCTCAGAGAAGCCGATGGACTCGGCGGCTGCTTCCGCGGAGCCTGTCGCGTTGATATGACGTCACTTCCGTGCCGCGGACAAATACATTTTCAATTTTTTTTTACTTTATTGAACTTAAAGTTTAAACAGACAAAACATATAAACAAACAAGCAAACATGGATAAATTCCATCGAACATCAAGCGGAGACAAACACATAAATATATATGCAGCTACACAGAATCCAGTTATTCTCTCGATAAAGGCTTGTACATTTAACCTGAATATTTGTGAGAACAAGCAATAATACGATAAATGTAAAATAGATTTTTGATTTATTCCACAGAAATTACAAGAGTCATCAATATCAATCCTTAATCTTTCTAATGTTTTTTGCTAGATATATTTTGTGTGTTATTTTGAAAGATACTTCCTTGATCTTATTGTTTGGACAGAATTACTAATCGACTAATCATATTTCATTCCAATCTAAATCATTATAGAGAGAAGACCAAAAAACTTTAGCTGTAGGAGCAGTTACACCCACCAAAAGAATTATAATGTATTTATTGGGGCATTTCCTTCCTTTCGTCCTTTGTAACATCAACACTGACCCAAAAAACATACAGTTCGGACTTTATATATGACGCTCTGTTATAAGCCAATAAATAGTTGGAAGACATCCCGTGGGAAAGCATTAAAGATAATGTCATATTCTTTTTGTGTTATTGCAATACCACCGAAGCCAGAGGTGTTCTGTGGAGGAGATGGCTCATTATGATGCCTTACAGGTCATTTTTGCACGTAAACCATAACTTTTTTTTTTCTTCAATTTATTGAATTTAGAAAGCACGGAGAAACAATCAGGCAAAAGACAACACAATTCAAGCATACAGCAATGACAACTAATTACTTGAATTTTAGGTCGTTTTTTTTTTTTTTTTTTTGCAGGGGTGGCAAGTGCATTTTGTAAAATTAATCAAAGGGAATGTCACTCATGAGACAATATATTTTGGGGGTTTTAATTATTTTCACAACTTTTAGGGAAGTTTTTAGATAATTCAAAATAATTTTTAAAGAAAGTGACATTGGGGGGACATTTTTACATTCTTTTTTTACGTATGAAGATCTTGGCTACACACAAAATAGCATGACACTCTTTTGTTTTCAAAAAGAAAACCAAATGTTATGTCGTCTTCCAAGAGAGCAACTGGTGATGATGGAAACCTTTCTTTCATCCATTTTTGAGCTTCAATCCAGAAACAATGTACTTTAACGCATGAGAAAAATATATGGTCAGTAGTTTCAATATTATTTTCACAATATGTACAGTTATTATTTTCAGTCTTGAAGCATAGCCTCAGTCAGTCTTTGCACTGGTAGCTGTAAATTATCATTTAGATATATAATATATACAATATTATATGATATTTATATTTATAATATTTAAAGTTTCTTTTTCCTTAGGGGGTAACGGTCGACAGAGATACATTGCTCTTAATTCACTGACTGATTCCTTATCAAATGTATTTAAAATGTCATTTTTATTTTGATGTCCAGGGAACAAATTTTCTGTAAACCGCTTTATTGAATTTCCTGTCCGGAATTAGAGTTCCCTGGATTGATAGTGAGTGCAGTCATGGTTGTATCGTTTGGTGAGTCAGAATGTTTTTGGGAAGAAACGCAAACTCTCGGGCGGTGCGTTACATAACTCAGTGAATTTGTTCCTACAGAACTGTTCGTGGTTTAATAGGTTACCATCGCCACCCATTAAGTCAGTGACTGACCATATATTTTTCTCAAACCAGTCTCTATAAAATAAGGATCTATGTGGTGAGAGATTGTGTACATATATCTTTTTCCTGTACAATTATAATCTGTTTAGGGAACTCTGATAACTACACAGGACTCTTATTAATGTTAAAATACAATATGAGTAGGAACCTTAAGCCACCACCTTTACTCAAAGAGAAGATTTATGGACGTAGTGAGAGAAGATATGAAGTTAGTTGGTGTGAGAGAGGAGGATACAGAGAGTAGGGTTAGATGGGGAAAGTCGATTCGCTGTGGCGACCCCTGAACAGACAAGCCCACAGGAGAAGAGGAAGAAAAGGATTCACACTTCATATAGAGACATTGAGCCCCCCCCCCCCCCACACACACACACAAAATTCTCTGTAGATGAAGGGGATCTGAATGAGGGTTCTGCTGTAGATGATGCTGAAGTCCACCCTGTGAGATGTCTGTGAAGTTTACGTTCATTATATTTCATAATGAAATATCGTATTTGAAGTTAAGTCACAAATGTAATAATTTAAATTAAAATTAATATGAGTTTATCTTGTTTATTTTGTTGTCTTCGACATGTCACTTCCGGGTTTAAAGACTACAAGTCCCTCAACATCCGGTTCTGTTGCGCGCGAGGGCGCCCCGCGATGGACGGCGAGCGCAGCAGAGACAAGCTAACGGGATTTAACCGGAAGTACGAGATTTTAGCGTCAAGAAAATGTTTTTTAAGTTAAAATAATAAATAAGCACGGATTTCGACGGGTTTTACCAGACACGTCAACTTCCATTCTCAGTACCCCTCCAGCACATTTGAAAATTATTAGAAAAGACGTGTCTAAGAGTTATATATCTTACATTATTCACGTTTGAGTCTAAGTTATTCATCTAGCAATTATTAGCTTTATTTTCTGTGTTTAGTTATTTGATATCTTTTACCCAAGTAGATATTACGGTTTTATTGTTCACTTATGTGAAGAAACAATCTAAAAGAAATAAACCAAAAATCACGACTTAAAACTTTTAATGACTTCAGTTATTTCATTCACTTTTTATTTTGTATTTTTAGAAACCTTTTTTTCCTCCCAATTGTTTATTATTATAAAAAAGTAATACTTTAATACATCTCAGAAGGGTGTGATTTCAATGAAGGACTTAAAATGCTCTTTATTTAAACCATCATACAATACAATCCAGATATCTTTCAAATTACAGATACCTCTGACACAAATAAAAATAACAAAAAAGTGAAAATGGGTGTGAAATTTACAAAAATACAAAAACATTTTAGAAATAAAATACAGTTATTTGTATATTGATGTATATTGATGTTGTTGCTGTGATTTTTTTTGTGTTGTTGTTAATAATAATAATAATAATAATAATAATAGTAATATTGATGGTGCTGGTAATTGCATGCTGACCTAGTATTAGTATGAGTAGTCCATGTAGCAATAGTAGATTAGATTAGATTCAACTTTATTGTCATTACACATGTTAGGATACAGCATAACAAAATGCAGTTAGCATCTAATCAGAAGTGGAAAAAACAGAAGTGCATATGGATAGATTCTATACATAGAATATGCATTTGAAACTATACTATAGAATTCTGGACTGTAGAATGTTCAGTATTTCCAGAATAAATGCATGTTTTCTAGTGCAAGTACAGGTGGCTAAGATATGAGCAGAATATATACAGCTAATGTAAGTATGGTGGATAATAGTCATGTGCAGATTATGTACAAATAGGTAGTGATTAGTATGATTTACAGATGGCAATGTACAGATGGAACATAAATATACAGATGTCTTATACAGTACCTCTACAAAGGGGATAATATTGAGATGCTATATGAACAGTTATACAGAATATACACAATATTACAGAATGTACAAGTATAAATCATGTAACCAGACAGGCAGCTTCCAGTTATGAGAAATGCAGATTGCTACAGAGTTGAGTGGGGTGGTGCGATCAGGTGCTGGGGAGAATAAGAGGGTGGTGAAGATCACCTACGGAGTGACTTCAGAGAAGCGGGTGACAGCTGTGGGGAAGAAGCTATTCCTGAACCTGCTGGTTTTGGTCTGCAGGCCCCTGAAACGCCCCTTGGAGAGGAGCAGTTGGAAGAATCTATTCGGTATTAATAGTAGTTGTAGCAATAGTATTCGTAGTATTTTCACCAGTAGTGAGTTTTCTGACATTCCGAATATATCTTAAAAAAATTCGTACCTCCATCGGAAGTGATGTCAGAATGACGTATCGCCGTGAAGTCGCTCGTCTGTGTCATTTCTGTCACGACTCTCTCGACGAGGCTTTTATTTTGAAGCCCACCGCCGGAAGCTCTTCACCGCTTCCGCTACGGCGCTCGACGGACCCGCGCCTGCGCAGTGCGCCTGACGCCCCGCCCACCCCGCCCCCCCCCGCCCCCTCCCGTCTCCGCGGCCGAGCGGAGGCATCGCTGCGCCGCAGTGGATGCGGGACCGTGACCTCAGCACCGCGGCTCCCGCAGGAACCACCGGAACCGACCCGGTTCCACCGGCGAAGCGCGCACTCTGCGGCTCCGGGTGTCGTGAGCCGTTCCCGTACGCGTGACCCGACGGAGGAAGCATCATGAGCAGCACCGGTAAGATCCCGCAGCGGGGGCACGGGGGGAGAAGGGGGGGGGGCTCCGCCGTTACAGCGCAGGTGTCTCGGTATTTGCGGTCACGAGCGCGTGCACGCTGATGTCAGGTGTAACCGGTACTGGAGATGTGTGTGTGTGTGTGTGTGTGTGAGGGGGGGGGGGGGGGGGGCACTGACGCCTTTGTCCCCCGCAGGGAGTTGGGGTGGGGTGGAGGGGTTGTTTTTTTGCACGTTGAATCGCGCGCACGCGCACGCGCATCCTGTATCTGCGTTTAATGAGGTAGAAATCAAACACTTGAGATGCCGCTGATCAAACACCCGGAGGACAGGACGCACGACCGGCTCCAGCCCGGAGACCATGTTTACTGTGTTTATTTTACACAGTAATAACATGGAAATTATTGTTTTATTACACAGTAATAACACGGTAATGAGCGAGTGATAACCCGTTTATTACACGTTTGTCACCACGTTATTAACCAGCAGGAACAAAGTCCTGACTTGAAGAAACCAAAATGACCAGTGTGTGTGTGTGTGTGTGTGTGTGTGTGTGTGTGTGTGTGTGTGTGTGTGTGTGTGTGTGTGTGTGTGTGTGTTTGTTCTAGAATTATCTTACAACTTTGTGTTCATCCCTTCACGGCCTCTTCTGTTCCTGGAACATTCTGGTACTTCACTGCTTCCCTGCTATTTAGTTGGTCATCCTGGCAGTTAGTTATAATTAGTAATAGTTAGTGATAGATGGCGGTTAGCTGTTAGTCTCAAAGAGGTTCCTGCTTGTTTTCACTCCAATCTGGTTCTGGTTGTGATTTTGTGGAGACTAAAGAGACACACACACACACACACACACACACACACACACACACACACACACACACACACACAAACACACTCACTCGTGCGCGCCTGAAATGTGGCGTGGGCCCGTGACATTTCCCTGCTCCTTGTCACCACCGGGCCCTTTGAAGGTGGGCGTGTGCTATGACATCACACACACACACACACACACACACACACACACAGATTGAGCTATAAAGCAGAAGATGAAACACTTTTCGTCAAATCTTCACTCCATTTGTTTGTTTCACTTAAACTAAAGGGGAGGTGGGGCAAGAGGGGGCGGAGCATCAAGAGGTGGACTAGCAGAAGGTGGTGGAGTAGCAGGAGATCTGATGGTGTGACATTTAAATGCCGGTGAGAGGGAGCATTTTGATTGGCTGAGGTGAAGGCCACGCCCCCTTTTGGACAACAGCACACTGGACACCTTCCAAATCAGAGTAGGGCCGACTCACTTCCACAAGTACTGCATGTGTGGATGAGTACTCCAAGTAGTGCGTGTCTGGAAGAGTACTCCAAGTACTGCATTTGTGGGCGAGTACTCTGAGTACTTCCTGTGTGGATGAGTACTCCCAAGTACCGTCTGTGTGGATGAGTACTCTAAGCACTCCATATGTGGAGAAGTACTTCTTATGTTGGTGAGTACACCAAGTACTTTCTGTGTAAGTAATGAGTATTCCAAGTATGTCATCTGTCAGGGAGTACTCCAAGAATTCCTGTATTGACAGGTACTCCAAGTATATCCTGCGTTAGCAAGTAGTCCAAGTAGCTCCTTTTTGGATAAGTACACTGAGTAATCCCTGTGAGGATGAGTGCTCCAAATACTTTGTGTGTCAGCGAGTACTCCAAGTACCTCACATGTCAGCATGTACTCCAAGTATTTCACGTGTCAGTAAGCACTCAAACTACTTCTAGGAGGATGAGTCCTCCAAGTACTTCCTGTATGGGTGAGTACTCTGTGTACTTCTTGTGTCGAGAGTACTCTCACCAGGGGGCTCCACTGGAGATGGCTCAGATTTGAGAGCAATGACTCGGCACCCCATCCAGGTACCAGGTCTGGTCCTCAGCCCGGTTACCGCGGCGACCGGCAAGAGTCGCCGTTCGGGTGGAGGCTCCCTCTGCCGCCACCATGCATTATGGGATGTTGGACTTTGAACCTGCATGGGTTGGCGGTATGAGGAGCAAAGATCAATGGACCTTGATCAATTATTCACCCAGTCACTTTCTGTGTGTGTGTGTGTGTGTGTGTGAGAGAGAGAGAGGCAGCTCCTCTGCAAAGTGCAAGCTGTCAGAGAGACAAACAACGCCCCCCCCCCCCATCCATCAGCTGCTGTCGTCCTGGCAACAGAACCACCCTGATGCTGGGAGGTGGAGACGGCAGTGGTTGGGATTAGACCTACTGCGACACGGGGGGGGAGGAAGTGAACAGGAACCGAAAGGAAAGAAAACAGGGAAGGGAAGAAGGAAGGATTGGACAGGTGGAGAAGTGAGAAGAGAATGAGAGGAAAGAAGGAAAGGAAAGCAGGGGAGGTAAGGAAAGAAGAGGAAACGGAAGGAAAAGGAAAGGAAAGGAGGGGCGGAGAGAAGGAAAAGCCACAATGTAAGGAAAGGAATAAAGGGAAAGGAGTGAGGCAAGGACCCAGGGAAGGCCAGGATGTGATTGGCTCCTGGCGGGTCATGTGACCCAGATTGTCTCCTTGAGGAGGTCCACTGCTCAAAGCTGATTGGTCAGAAGTTGACCCTGAGAACACTCTTCCTCCCCATACACACACCTCCAGTTGTCACTTCCTGTATCGTTGTGTCTCGTCCTTATCAGGAGGAAACCAGGCTCACACACACACACACACACACACACACTTCCTGTCGGGGATCCAATATCACCCCTCTCCCCCCGTAGCATGATGGATGACAACATCGCTATTTGTTTTGCTAGCATAGCAACAGAAAACAGCCGGCTAGCAGGGGCAGGTTTGGACCAGCCAAGTTACTGTGGCAACCGTGTCCAAGATGGACTCCGTAATCGATTGGCTGATTAATCGATCAATCAATAAATCAATCAGGTCCTGTAAACAATTGAAAGGATACGCAATCAGTGATTTAGATCAATGAATCAATCAGTTCCTGTAATCAAAACCTGATCCGATCAGCGCCAGCTTTGACGAGGATCCCGACTCCCCGTTATCGATTACGTATCAGCTCCAGTTGTAACCAGGGGTTGAAGCCGATCAGCTTGCCCTGGACCGATCAATCACCTCTCCACTAGATCAGCCCCTCCCAGATTCCAACTCCCCTAAAGACGGGATATTATTGATTATGACCGATCGATAGATCTGATATTATTGATTACTGATTGCATGTGGGGGGTGATCAGTAGCCAATCAGGGCGCGGCGTTGCAGGTCCACTGCCCCAGACAGTGGTGGCGGGGGGGGGTCGCTTACCCCAGCTGCTATATATAACGGACAGATAGCTGGAATAACTGGAGAGAGAGAGGGAGGCGAGGGGAAGGGGAGGGGGCGAGCGAGGGGGGAGGAGTCACATGACCTCTGGCTCCTTCCTCAGATAGTGACGGGCAGAGCGCTCGCATGCTTGTTTTGCCGCCGCCGAACACCAACGCCAGAGTCTGATCGACCACCTGCCCGGTTTGAAACAGCGTCAAAAGGAGGGAGGGGGTCACCACTCCCGAGGAGGGGAGAGAGGAGCGCGATGCCCGAGGAGCAAGGTAACATCCCGACCAATCAGCTGCCAGCAAGGACGCGGGAGCGTGGCGTGCACCTGCCGAAGGGGAGGCGTGGGGGGCGGAAGCGGCCGGGGGTCTCATCCAGTGCTATTACATGGTTATTACACAGTAATTACCCTTCCAACTGTGGAAGGCGACAAGAGTGTGTGTGTGTGTGTGTGTGTGTGTGTGTGTGTGTGTGTGTGTGTGTGTGAAGTGCACTTCAACCTCCTGTTACGTAACCCCCCCCCCCCCCCAGGATTGCACGTTCTGTACGGTATTAATGGGGGGTGAGGGGAGGGTGACATGTTGTTGACGTCCCTGGCAACGGGACAGACAAACCTTGGCAACCAGGCAGACGTCCCTTGGCAATGGGACAGTTGGACTGTTGTGGTCCCCGGCGGCGACAAGGAGAGGAAATTCCTCCCATGTCCCAATACTGTGTACTCAGTACTGCATACTGAGTACTCAGTACTGCATACTGAATACACAGTCATTTCTTTAACTCTTCCGGCTCCTCCTCATCCTCAGGGAGGAACTCAGGTCCATCAAAATGGACTTTATTAGACTGAAGTAGTTGAACATCAGGAGGAAGAGGGAATATCTTCATCTTAATGCTGCCCAGGCACCATTATAAGTGTTAAATATTATGAAATAAAATGAAATATAATTAGCTATGAATATAAATGAGGTCACATTTGACACTTTTTATTATATATAAAGAAACACAATTCAAAATTACCAATCAGTCAATTAATCGATCAATAAAACCCCCTAATATGACCTCAAAATCAGTGAAATATCAGCTAAAATTAAACAAAAATCAAGAAATTACATAAGAAAAGTTTCTGCATAGATAAATAATTACGTAATGTCATATATACCGTAATCACATCATAATAACCAAGTAATTGGCAAAGGATGAGTAACAACCTAAGAAAACATAATTACATAGTAATAACATTATATAACATAATATATAATAACATTATACATTTAAGTAATTATATAAAACAAGATATTACATAAAACAGTGTATTAACATTGAATGAAATTGATGGTTTATTGTTATTGTATATCTAATATTAGTAATATCAATAATTACATAGTAATTAGTGATTACCTGTCTTTAAACACAGTCAGTTCATCAGGGCGGCTTCCTTCGACGGGGGACGGAGGCGCTGACTCATTAATGACATCTCCCATCAGCGTTACCCCGGAAACCGAATGTGAGCGACATCACACGGGGATGGTGCGAGAATTCGCGCCCCTTTGGTTTGGCAGCGCACGCCGACAACCATGACAGGGGGCCGACGGGCGCCGGTCACATGACCTCCTCCCCGCCAGCAGCCCGTGCGTGTTTATGTGTGACAGACGCAGTGGCGTTCAGTAATCCCTGCAAACACGCCATCTGTCCTGGAGAAACCTCAGCAGGCCTAATGTGTTTCTGGGGAACATTTGTGGCGTTCACTCGGCGACAGGAAGTGGATGTAGATGCCAGATAGGTGATGACTAAACATCAGGAAGGAGTCTAGTTGAGGCACGGCTGTCAATCAAATGTCACATGGATGGGAGGCGGGGCCAACTCCAGACAGGAAGTGGCCAAACCCACCCGAATGAGTGGAGGGTGACCTCGTGTCAGTGCCGAATCGTCTAAGCCCCGCCCACCACACCGTTTGACCCAGTCAGAAGCTCAGTTCTGACCTGTCAATCACAAGGCACCTCCTCCCAATTTCCTGCAGGATCTCTGCTGTGTTTTTGGATGGTCTTCCAAGTTCTCCTGGATATTTGTTGGGAAGTGAAGTTGAGTTTTGGTCGCTAACTTTAGCTAACCCTTGGATTAGCCTGGTAGCTAGCGCCCCAGCCCCTGTCAGACCTGACTTTGTAGTTTATTGGTCGTTTTTTTGTCTTTGTTTCTCCTGATTTTGTTAGTTTGAAGTTGCTTTTTGTTTAGCTAACCTTAGCTAACGTCTGATTTAGCCTGCAAGCTATACCTAGAGTTTTCGCTGATTTTTGCTGATGATTTCAGTTTTTCGGGTAGTTGACGTTGCTGTTTTGTGACACTAACTTTAACTAACTCCTGGATTAGCCCGGTAGCTCGTGACCCAGTGGCTGTCAGACCTGACCAGGTAGTTTATCAGTGGTTTGTATTCCTTGTAACATCTGATTTTGGCAGTTTGTTGGATAGTTGGTGTATTCTTTTTGTCAAGCTAACTTTAGCTAACTCCTTGATAAGCCTGATTGATAACACCCTAACCGCTGTTGGAATTGCCCTGGTAGTTTATTGGTAGCTTGTTGTCTGTCATACTTGAGATTTTTGCAGATTTTTGCAGATTTTCGCAGATTTTTGTTGATTTTTGCAGAGTTTTGCTGATTTTATTTTTTGGTGTAGTTGAAGTTGCTCTTTGTTCAAGCTAATTATGCTATTCCCTGGATGAGCCTGGTAGCTAACACCTGAGCCGAGGTCAGACCTGACCAGGTAGTTTATCAGTGGCTTGTTTTTTTTGGAACTTCTGATATTGGTTATTTGTTGGGTAGTTGACATTGCTTTTTGTTAAGCTAACTTTAGCTAATGGAGTAAGCTAAAGTTGGCTCCATTAGACATTAGCTACCAGGCTAATGCCTAGCAGCTGTTGGAAATGTCTTGGTAGTTAATTGGTAGCTTGTATTTGCGACCTGCAATTTGCGATAGTTTCTTTGATAGTTGAAGTAGCTTTTTGTTTAGCTAACCTTAGGGAACATTAGCCAGGTGGTTAACACACTCCAACCTCACCTGGTAGTCTATTCGTAGTTTGTGATGGTATGACGAATAATATAGGATTATAATCAAGTAACCTGACCCTTTCTAAAATTTTGGAAATTACTATCAGGACTTTTGACAAGTTAATGTTTTATCTTTAACAATAACAACTGATTTGAAATAATTTTGCATCTAGACTATAAATGCATATAAAAATTGAAATGTCATTGGTGATTAATTTTTGTTATCAATAGTATAATTATGATCTGAGATCACTTGCAGAAAAAAAAAACCATTACTGTAATTTTTATCTGTTTTAACTGAAATTAACAGCCAATAGAAATGTGGGGGAGCAAGGTCTCAGGTTGAGAGGGGGCGGAGCCTCATGCAGCCGAAGTTTATCTTCACAAAGGCTACCAATAAAAGTTGTAAGGGGGGGGGGCACAGGTCGTCCTAGCTCGGAGGGGGATCAGCACCAGGACTGACACCTGAAGAGGAAGTCAGTGTTCTGCTTAGCAGGTTAGCTCGGTTCTATTCAAATGTTAACATTAGCATTAGCATTGGGGAGAACGTGAGTCCAAGGTCACACCTCGCCCTGGTCTGCAGATGGTACGCTCCGGGAATGTATCCAGGCACCACAGGACCCCCAGGGGCTGGCGGGGGGGGGACTATTTTTAGGAGGTGCTTCACTGCGGCATCTCAGGAGGAGCCACGTGGTTCCCCCTCACGTTTGACCAGGGTTCTCACGTTCTAGTTGTCCTCACTGTGGAAACCCCATCGCCTAGGGACCAGAACGTAGATCGAACAGAAGCTCAACTCGCGGAGTAATTCATAAATGAAGGAATCGATTCCAACATTTTCTTTATTTGGTATCTAAGCAGATCAATTGTTTAACGACGCCTTAGGTAATAACTGCGTTACAACTTATTACTGTGTAATAGCTATGTAATAACTCTAATTACATGTAATTAAATTTTCAGGTTCAAAAAGTGTTCAGTTTCTTCAAATATGATTTCAAGTATGTATCATATGCATAAAAAGGATTGAAACATTATAAAGTAAAATAGAAGGAGATGATTTCCCAACGCATATAGCCCGATGAGTGGAAAACAGAAATGAAGGAAGTTCACTATCTAATGTCTCAGATAATTAATGCTGAGTAAAAGCCTGCTGTATTTGATTGTGTAATAACAGCTGAACACACACACTCACACACGCACCACGCACACATACACACACACACACACACACACACACACACACACACACTTGTTCACTTGTTGTAATAACAGTGTTATAGCTATGTAATAAGAATGGGTGTCTTAGTGCTGGAGGGGGAGTCCTTGCAGTTTCCCATGTGCTTCCCCCTTCAGACCCCCCCCCCCCCCCGCTCCCCAATAGACTAACTCACTTGATAAACTCTGCTCGCCAATTAATGTCGGTGAGGACGCCCAATGGAACCGGTCCGACCGGCCGCTGAACAACAACAAGCCTATTATCTGCTGCACAATGTCAATGGTGTGTGTGTGTGCGTGTGTGTCCGGTGTGGGGGTGAGCTCACAGCCGGAGAGAATGCGGTGAGACGTTCAGGGACATCAGATCATGAGGGGATTTTTAAAGAAGCATTTGTTTCTAAACCTTTTCATTTGTGACTGTGCACTTTCATGATCTGTGTGTGTGTGTGTGTGTGTGTGTGTGTGTCTGTGTGTGTTTGCAGTGTTCCAGCAGCAGGCCCTCCATAGCCCTGTCCAGCAGCCGGCGGCAGGGCGGGGGGGCGGGCCCATCCCTTGCCACACCTGCGGCGCCCCCTGCAGGGGGGAGGCACTCAGGGTGCAGAACAGACACTTCCATATCAAGTGCTTCGTCTGCAGAGGTGGGAAACATACACACCTGACACACACATACAAACACACCTGACACAGGCACACACACATACCTGAAACACACACAGAGACACACCTATGAAATGAACACGCATGCACACAGACACATGAAAACCTAATATATACACACAGCTGATACACAAATACCTGACACATACACACAGGACACACACACCTGATATATACACAGACACACAAACATATACAATGGACACACACTTACTCACTGGATACACACATAGACCTGACACAACCACACACACAATCACATATACACACACACACAGGTTTGACAGACACATGTCTAATACACACACACCTGACAGATACACAAACTGCCTGCTTCCTGTGCAATGAGCTAACAGTTAGCATATTTTGTGACAGAGGCTAACTGTAACTGCTAACATTTACAGGTTTAGCCTCCAATGCTAAAGGCTCGTTAAGAGGATATGAATGTTTTAATGCTCCCCAATACCCTCCCACACACACACACACACACACACACACACACACACACATGATCTGCCCCCGTGGCGTTGATGATGTCATAGTTGGACGCAGGATTAACTGTTTTTTTTAGCTTGTTCGCCTTTCGCTTTATTAGCTTCATACCTGCTAGTCTAGGCTACTTCCTGTCAGGGTCGCCTCAGTCCGTTCCTCCTTTTGTTCCCCTTGTCGTCATGGGTTCTGCTGAGAAGGTCGATGGATATGCTATTAGCATCAGTTAGCAGGCTGGATGTTAGCCAGCTGGATGTGAGCTCGCTAACATTAGCATGGCGACGTTCCCTGGCCTGAGGTCAGGACTGGTGGATATAAACGGTATCAGAGTGGACTCCCATGCCTTGGTTCTTCTTTTTCTCCTTCCTGGGTTCCTCAGATTCATTATAGGCTCAAAAGTGTCTGTCGGTGTAAATGAGAGGGTGAACGTTGTGTTGATTGACAGCAGACCTTTCCGGGTTAATCCCGCCCCCTGCCCTGGTGCTGGCTGTGATTGGCTTTGCCCCCTGATAGCGAATGGGTGACCTCTGACCCCCTGTTATCGCCTGAAACACCTCCTGACCTCAATAAGGTGTTACATAAAACGGCTCAGGTTCCAGAAGGCTGAAGAACATGACGTTCCATGTATAGTAGATCATTCAGATACGCGTCTTTGTCTTCTAAGCCTTGGACAACAGGACGCCTGCAGCAGAAGGTCCTGGACCAGCGGGGCCGTCCCATCACCTCATCCTGAAGGCATCCCAGGCCGACGGGGAAAACATGGCGCCACGCCCCCGGCCTGGAAATACACACACATTCACACACATACACACACACACACAGGCGCGCGCTCCACTGTCTCCTATAAAACATTGTGACTGGTCTGCCTGTCAGACTTGGCCCCGCCCCCTTTCTCAGAGGCCACTCCCCCACCGTGAAACAACCTCCATCTTTTCCTGCTGCTAGTTTTCACTAATTTCCCGTGGTTCTTATTTCGTCAAATTATTTAATTTCCTGTGAATCAGGTCACTTCCTGTCAATGACTTCACCTAATTTCGGTTGACTACCCTTTCACTCAATCAGATGAAGGTTAGCCTTTCTCTTATAAAAAGTACACTGATTAATAGGGGTGTAATAACAGTGTAATAACATATAAGAACGCATAGAACATTCTGTTCTGTAAAAACGTGTCAAGCCTGTGGCTTTGTGAGAGGAAACCTTGTTGGACGACACATGGAGAACCCAGGTTACCACTGGAGCGGAACCTGAAACCAGACAGGTTCCATTACAAGGACTCTGTGTGTTGAGTTCTCCAGCGCCTGGGTGGAGAACCGCATCTCCGGCACCTCCATCCCGTGGAACCTCTGAGATCCTGCTCCGTGTGTTGACTCAGAAAGCAGAGCTGCCAGAAGGTCTTGGCCCCGGGGCCAGGCTTTGTTTACCCGGAGCTCCTGGATCTTCTGGATTGCACTATCCCAGATCCTCCTGAGCCGGGTCACATGGCTGCCAGGGTCTTGTCCGGGCGTTGCTGCTGGATGTTCTCCTTCCTGGAAGCGGGTGGAACACAACACATTCGGGGAGTATGTGCGTGTGTGTTTGTGCTGATCTCACACACACACACACACACCCCAGAGATCAAACAGCTTCTACAAACATCTTCCTTGTCGTGGTTTGAGTCCAGAAATCTCCAGCAGGAACGTTCCCATGTTCTGAGTTCCTGCATGTTCCCCGATCACGGGAACGTGAGAGGTGGTTTGTTCCTCCAGATATGCTTCTCTGGTTGTTCTCTTGACCTCCTGGTCCAGGAGGCTGCCATGGCAACCACAGGTCATCACAGCGAGACAGGATGCAGGAGGATGAAGAGAACGTCTCTGGGTTCTCCACACCAGGTGGAACTTAGTTGTCACAATAGTCGCGACAGGCGCAAAAGTCCCAAACACGGGGAACTTGGGTCACCCAAGAAGCTGCCGGTTTCCTGCACGGCAGCCCGCCAAGGTCAATGGCGTAATCACACTTGCGCCGCCACGTTACATCACACCTCCATCACCACGGCAACGACCAAAAACACAGCTGTCAATGTTATCGCCTGGAATGGGGGTCTTTGTTTTCATGAGACGGAGGCTTTGGAGGAGACCGTTATCAGGAGGACACACACACACACACACACACGCAAACACATACACACACACACACACACACACACATGGTCAAAGCCCAGAGGGTCAGTGTCTCTGGCAAATGGTGAGGTTTTATATCGGAGACGCCCGACACAAACCATCCCCATGGCCCAACGCCCACTGAGAACATCAGGAACTCAGCAACCAAAGGGCAGGGTCAGCACACACACACACACACACACACACACACACACGCACACACACTCATTCCTGTGGATCTGCAGCCCTCTGTGAAGAACGTTATGTGAAATTCTTCTCCTTCCTGTGACCCGTCCATTTTCTCTCCCCTCACACAGCGAATTAGCAGCCGGTTAGCAGCCGGTAAGTGGTCAATTATCAGCTGGTTAGCGCCAGGTTAGCAGCTGGATAGCAGCTGCTTAGCAGGTGGTTATTACCAACCAGTTAAAAGCAGTTGGCAGCTTGTTAGCAGCTGGTTTGTAGCCAGTTAGCAGAAAATTACCAACCAGTTAAAAGAAGTTGCCAGCCGGTTAGTAACCACTTAACAGTAGTTAGCAGCCATTAAGCGGTTACTTTGCAGGTGGTTTGCAGCAAGGTAGCATCCAATTAGCAGCTTGTTGGAAGCCAGTTAGCAGCAAATTTACCACAAGTTAACAGCAGTTAGCAACCAGTTAGCAGAGCAGTCCCTTGGCAGCAGTTAGCATCAAGTTAGCAACCATTTTGTAGCTGGGAGGCATCTACTTAGCAGGTGGTTAACAGCCAGTTTGCATCCAATTAGAAGTCAAAAGCCAGAAGTTAAAAGTGATTAAAAGCCAGTTAGCGGGAAAATAGCAGCCATTTAACAGCAGATTGCAGCCAGTTAGGAACCATTTAACAGTAATTATCAGCCAATTAGCATCCAATCAGCAGCTAGTTAGAAGCCAGTAGACTCTGACCTTCTTGCATATTGCATTAGCGTTTTTTTGTTTTTTTTTTGCTTCTTCAGATCCCAAACAGGCTCTCCTCTGCTCTCCTCATGCTAGCTCCTGTCAGTCAACCCCCCCCCCCCGTACTTTTAGCATAGTATTCATAAAAGTATAGTAGTAGTAGTGTAGTACTAGTTGTGTAGTAGTAGTAGTATCCTGTAACATATATTTAAAAAAAGCATAAACAACCCAATAGGGTCATTTCAGGTCAGGGGATTTTAGACTTGAGTGACATTTCTATGTCCGCTAAAAACTACAAATATGTCTGCCTACAGACGATACCCTTGTTCCCAGGAGAGTCAGGAAGAGAAGCAATGGCTCTTGAAAATCAGGAGGGCTGACCTTTGACCCAAAGGGACTGACCACTCATTAGAACCCAGGCGGCATAACCAGGACCAGGATCACTGTAATAACCTGTTTTCATCATGGACAACAACAAGTGTGTCGTCTGTAAATTGACATATTTGTAGTTTTTAGCGGATGTAGAACTATCATTATAAGCTGCGGTCCTCGTATAGAACCCTGTGGAACACCACCAGACGGCTTCTTCTGGTTTCGTCTCTGTAGGACATTGTCTGGAGTCAAATCAGAACTGGCTCTAGATCATGTGAAAATGTGTGCGTGTGTGTGTGTGTGTGTGTGTGTGTGTGTGTGTGTGTGTGTGTGTGTGTGACATATTTAGATATTTAGACTAGTGTTACCTACGACGCCCTCTACATTCCTGCAACATGGTTGCGTTTCCTGTCAGCTAGCAGTGTGTGTGTGCGTGTGTGACCCCCCCCCCCAAAAAAAAAAAAAGTAGGGGCTTAGATGTTGCTGAAGGAGTGGAAACTGGAGCGCTGTTTCCCCCAAGGGTGTGGCTGGTGTGTGATGTCATGCCGTTGCCATGGTAACCGCCCGTAAATGTTTTGTTTTCACGTTTCACGAGAATGGTGGGGAGGCTCCTGTCGTGGACTGTTACGAGCCACGCCAATGGAAATGTTGCAGACTAGCGTGCAGGCACACACACACTTTATTGTGTCTGTGTGTTAAACAATGAGGTGCTCCTTCATCGCCTCCTCTTTTTATTGGACCTCTTAAATCTGTGTGTGTGTGTGTGCGTGTGATGTGTTTACAGTCACACTTCGTTTTCAAACAGCCCAGTGTTTTTCTTTTCACCCACAGCATCAGTGTCACCGAGCAGTAAAAAAATACACACCAAGTGCACACACTGTACTGCAAAGTACTTCAGAGTACTCCATGGTACTTGATGGTACTCTGTGTCTAAAATACATTGGGGACCTCAATCTAATCCAAGGCAGTTTCATGACCAGTCAGCTGCTTGTTAGCACCTGGGTGTTAGTACCTACTTATTAGCACCTGATTGCTAGCGCCTAGGTGTTAGCGCCTGCTAATTGCTTAGCACTACTCTTAGCAGCTATTATTATCCCCTTATGGAAAATTATCAGCTATAGCTTACCATGTTGTTAGCTTGTGGATGTAAGCATCTGGTTGCTAGTGCCTGGATGTGAGCACCCTCTATTAACTTAGCCCCACCCTTAGCAGCTATGACTAGCTGGGTTGTTAGCATGTTGAAGCCAACATTGTGCCCCCCTCCCCCCAGTGTGCGGCTGTGACCTGGCCCAGGGGGGATTCTTCGTCCGTCAGGGGGATTACATCTGCACCCTGGACTACCAACGCTTGTACGGAACCCGCTGCTTTAGCTGCCAGGACTTCATCGAGGGCGAGGTGGTGTCAGCGCTGGGGAAGACCTACCACCCCCGCTGCTTCGTCTGCGCGTCCTGCAGGTAAGGGGGCGGGGCTTCCTCCATCTCCAACACCTCCTTCCATGTTGGATCACAACACCCTGGACTCCAAGACTTCAAATTGTCTGTATATGTGAATGAAAGGGTGAATGGCTGGATGATTGACAGCTGAAAGGTGACCACATGGAGCGGTACCTGCCTCTCTGCTGGGATTGGCTCCAGCCACCCATTTGACCTCTGAGGCAGGATAAGATGCTATGACACATATATAACACATGGATATATATGGGGGGGGCTGTCACCTGTTCCCATTCGTGTGTGTGTGTGTGTGTGTGTGTGTGTGTGTGTGTGTGTGTGTGTGTGTGTGTGTGTGTGTGTGTGTGTGTGTGTGTGTGTGTGTGTGTGGTCATCCCTCCATGTGATATGAGAATGTTCCACTGCAGTGTCTGTGGTTTGTAATGTGATCAGACCCCCCCCCCCCCCCACACACACACACACACAGGACCATTGTGGGGGAACACACCACTACGTTCCTTTCGAACCTGGGGTTGGCTCTCTCCACCTCCAGGTTTGAAGGAGTCAAGAATGTGAATGTCCTTGGAAAAGACGTCTGGTGCTTCTCTAAGAGACAACCCAGTTCGTAGAACATGGAGAGAGAACATGCAGAGAACCCAGACAGGAGAACCTAGAGGGTCCACAACAGAAGCAGACGCCTGTCATGCTGATGCTAACAATGTGCTGGTGCTAACTGGATACTGATGTTAATTTTATGCTGATGCTATCAGCTTGCTGATGCTAACATCATGCTGATGCTTGCAGCGTTTTCAGGATAATGTTATGGCAACGCTAACAGTGTCTGATGCAAACATTGTGCTGATGTTAACGGCATTTTGATCCTAATATTGTGCTAATGCTAACGTTCTGATACTAACGGCATACTGATGCTCATATTCTGCTGATGCTATCAGTGTGACATTAGCTTGCTAACATTGTGATGATTACATCATCGAGATGTTAACATTATGTTGATGTTAGCAGCATGTTGCTGCGAAAGGTTTGCTGAGGCTAATTTTGTACTGATACTAAGGGCATGCTGATGCTAACATCATGTTGTTGTTTTTCTGAAGTTAACGTCATGCTGCCCGATGGGCCATCAAACATCCTCCATGTTCTCGCCTTGGTTCTAACCCCCCCCCCAGCTGAACACAGAAGCAGGAGACTAAATTTAAACTTGAAAGACGAAGACGAGCCTCGTCACCTTCAAACAGGGGCGTTAGCCGTCACCACGGCAACGGGACTCAGAACCAGACTATTTATACCTGAATGACCTCCTGGACAGAGGTTACGACAGGTCTAAGGCTATGGTGTCGCATTCCTGGCTCCTGAAAACGGTGTGGGGGTTGGAGTGCTCATTCAGCCTCCCCCCGACCCACCCCTGGCAGCTGCTGGAAGTCAGGAAACATTAAAGTGGCGGTGCAAACAAGACACTGCGACACCGTGTCCCCTTTCACACAGGAAGTCCAGGCATGGTGTGAAGAGCCAGACCGGTGCAGACTAATTCCTGGTCGCCATCGAGTTGGCGTCCGTTGTGCGAATGACGTTCTCCTCATCACGGGATGTTTTCGCTTCCTGTGGTCACATGGTCGCCCTCCACACAAACACTCACACTCCAAAATGTCGAAATCTCCGCACCCTCTGGGATGTGACATGCTGACCCCGACACCTCCTCCACCTCCACCCTTAGACTCCTGGACAGGTTCGCCATCAGCCAAAAGGATCTTGGAGGTTCCTTTTTGTCCCCCTGAAATAGTCCTGACTTGTAGAGGCCGAGGCTCCACTAGACCTCCGAAGGTGCACTATGGCCTCTGGTGCCAAAATGGTCCTGGATGTGGTGATGTAAGGGTTGGACTGGTTGATCCTGCATGTTCAGCACCTTGCTGAAGGAATCTGCTGCTGGTACATTTGCACAGGTTGAAGGTTCCTGTGAGAGGAATATGTATATGTCCAGTTCCCTAAAGCATCTCCCCTTCATCACATGTCCAGCATTATTAGTTTATTTTTTCAAATAGCCCTTGAGGACCTGAAAACCCATTGGTCCTCATTCTGGGTCTGATGTTCATGAGTAGGTTCTCTTAGCAGGAGACCATGTTGCTACAGAAGGGGAAACCAGCTATAGCAGTACAAGCTGGCGGAGACTCAGTAGCTCTCCTGTTGGGTGGAACCACACCGGCATCAGCAAGGTTCTGGATGGTAGGGGAACACCCTGCAGGATGTGCAGGTGTTGGATGTTGATCTCAGCGGGTCAAAGTTGCTATCAACATTCCCAACATTTGACCGTCGAACATGGCTGACAGGGAACGTTGTGATACGCCGAACTTGGAGTTCGGTTCGGACTTCCCAATTGGGCACCATGAGCTAGTTGACTTTTGCACAAAGGCATCTCGTCCTCAGCTTTGTCCCTTCTTTCCTTGCAATATGTGTTCTGCTACGCTGCACCAGGCTCAATTTGTTGGTGGGTTCTCTTCCATTGCCATGGCAACAAAGCGCGTACAAACAGCGCCTGGTCGCTGAATTAGCCGGAGGGGGAAGGTTCTCCGTGCACAGAGGCCTCATTTGTTCGGGTACCGCTGGTGATCTTTGGTGAACTTCGGCAGCACAGAGCTACTTCTGCTTGTTGGTTCTTCACGTGTTCTCCGATCTCCTCGGCATTCTCCCACGGAACCAGAACGGGGAAGCGCGCCTTGATATTCTCCTTCTCCGTTTCCTGTTTCCTCAGGCAGCCGTTCCCGGCCGGCGACCGGGTGACTTTCAATGGGAAGGAGTGCATCTGCCAGAAGTGCACCCAACCCCTCCCTGCCGACGGCCCCGCCCCCATCCAGGCTGTCCACAGTCAGTGTTCCGTCTTATTCTCAAGCCATTCCTCCGTATAACCTTCTGGTCCTGATTGTCGTTATCTTCAGCTCTGTCAAATTAGTTTGTTCTCGAGTGGCGTCACTTATGGTGTCGCTGGTTTCCATGGTAATGATGTTGTCAATGGGTACCTACCCCAGACAAAATATACAAACCTCCAAAACAGGTGTCTGCTGTGATGTTTAGCCTTCTTGGCCTAGCTTAGCTCAGCCAAGCTGCAAAGAACAGCATCATCTAATGAAATTATCAGTTGCGTCTGATTTCAGGTGAGGTCTAAACCCTAGTCAGGCCAAAGGTGGAGCTGGACTAGACAATGACAAAAGAGGCACCGGTTCCCCTTCTAGAACCTTCGAGAACCTGACTCCCTGTTTGTCGTTCCAGACTGCTGCGGCTGCGGGAAGGAGTTTAAGAATGAGCAGTCGCTGGTGGCGCTGGAGAAGCACTGGCACCTGGGCTGCTTCAAGTGCCAGGTCTGCAACAAGGTCCTCAACGCCGAGTACATCAGCAAGTGAGTCCTTCAAAGTAAAAGCACCAGCGCCGGCCAGGGCAATCTTTGCTAAGGAGCTAACGCTAACTCTTACTTTGTGGTGAAGATCCTCTTGGAGTCACTCAGATTTGATTGGTGGGTCATGTGATCGCAAGCATTGATGACCGGAAGTCCAGAAGGTAAAAGTGTGGCTTAGAGTGAGGGTAGGGGTTAGGGTACTGGTCAGGGTAGGGTAGAGATTAAGGTTCAGGGTTCGAGTCCGGCCCTGATTCTTGGGTCTCCCCGTGTCCCGCCCCTGCAGGGATGGGATCCCCTACTGCGAGATGGACTACCACGCCATGTTCGGCATCCAGTGCGAGAGCTGCAGGAAGTACATCACTGGGAAGGTCCTGGAGGTAGAGTCCACCCATATCTCCTTAAGTGGGGTGCACATGTACGCTCACTACGGACACCATGCATTAATTAGAGTTATCATAACATAGTAGCACATGCATTTTAACATAGTAGTCATTTACTCACGTTATAATATGTAATAAAGTTACATGGAACATACATGTTTTAATAACATATTAATTATATGCATTAATAACATGCCAATCAATTACATTCATTACAACATGGCAATCAATTTATACACATTAAAACATGTTAAATTATTATATGCATTAATAACATGGTAATAACGTGCATTGTTTAATGTAATTCAGTGCAATATAAAGAGGCAATTTATAATATGCATTAATAACATATTAAACACGTGCACTTTTACAGAGTAATTTCTTAATTATATGCATTATAATATTTTAATTACATTACTTGGCAGTTACACGCAATTAAAATATGGAAATGAATTACATGACCAAGCTCAGATCAGGATCAACTTCCCGATCAACTTCACCCCTGTCCTTCCATCACACACTCACCTTCAATAAATGCTGATCAGGTCACACACACTCTTGAGAGTGCGTGTCGGTGATGTCATCGATGTCACTTCCTTTTGGCATGTGTGTGTGTGTGCGCGTGTGTGCGCGTGTGTGTGTGTGTGTGTGTGTGTGTGTGTGTGTGCAGATGAGGGGGTGTCCCATGACTTTTTTCCCTTGAGGCCAGGAGCTCTTCTATTTCTGTCCAACCTCGTTTCCTGCTCTTCACACAAACATCTCCTTCATTCCAACCATCAGCAGCTCCTGTGACTCCTTGGCTCCTCCCCCTGTCCTTCCCCAGGGGGCGGGGCTTGACCCGGGCGGGTAAGCTGTCAATCATCCGATCGTTCACACCAGCCTTCAGTGAACATGGAGAGAACCCAGGCAGGAACACCAGAACCATATTGGTACCAAGTTGCTGTTGTAACTGCAGCGGCCAGTTGAGACCAACCAGGAGATGTTTCACATGATCTAGAGTCGGTTATGTTTGAGAACTCCAGGGGGGGGCTTGACGTGGCCTGATCCAGGACCATCTCTCTGTGAACCCCTGTGAAACCACATGATGCTGCAGAACCCCCTCCCACCGATGACAGGTTGTTCTTCATCTCCGTGTTCCTCCGTCCTCCTCGGACAGCGCAAGGGCACCACCCTGTGGCTAGATGATAGAACACACCCTTTGAGGTCCAGATCCATGACCACCTCTTGAGGCTCCACTCCCAGACCAGGAGACGCTCCCTCAGTTCATCTGTGTCGTCCAGAAGTGGAGCAGGGAGGTTCCTGCAGGTGTTCTCACAAGAACGTCACCGTCTCCAACCAAATACCATGCTTGGTTCTACCACAACCTCCATGTTCTCCTGCCAGGGTTCTCCAGGTTCACTGAAGGTGCTTTATTGTCCATTGGCGTGAATGTGAGGGTGAACGGTTGGATGATTGACAGCTGGCCCGTCCAGGTGAAGCCTCGTCCCTCAAACCAGTATCAACTGTGATTGGCTCCGCCTTCTTCACTCCTGCAGCAGACACGTAGATAATGAACATCTAGAAGTAACGAGCGTCACTATTTCTGGGTTCTAAGCTCCCCCTCCCTTTACCTCACCTTACAGGCCGGGGAGAAGCACTACCACCCAACGTGCGCCCGCTGCGTCCGCTGCGAGCAGATGTTTGCAGAGGGCGAGGAGATGTACCTCCAAGGTAAGGAGATCCGCCCTTACCTTCTACCCTCCGCCCAGTCCCAGGGACTAGTTTGTCTCCTCGAATCTCTGGATGATCCGGATCTAATCCAGGCTCAGGGGCGTGACGCCAGGCCTGAGGAACCGTGGGAGAACCCATAACCCGTGACTTTCTATTCCGGGACCAAAGCAGAGAACCCATCTGAGGATGAATAGCTCTTTGTCCATTGAGGTTCTGACCTGATCCGACCCGCTCTCTTTGCTCCCACCAGGTTCCTCCATCTGGCACCCCCCCTGCAGACAAGCCGCCAAGCAGGAGGAGAAGACCAAGGTGGGTACCTTCCTAAGACCAGGTCTGGACCAGTGGTCTTGAAACAAGGGGCCTCCTTTCTGGCCCCTGAGCAGATACCAAGCAGGTTCTGTCTTCTCATTGCTGGATTCTGTTGGGAACAAACAAGTAAAAGAACTTCTAGGTTCTGAGATATTGGAAGGAATATCCAAAACTACACCTGAAACCAATGAGCCAGAAGTTTTTTATCACCATCTTTGGGGGGTGGACAATGTCTGGTGGACACTTGGCTCTTCTTCAAACCCTGAACCTCTCCAGAGGAACCCTGTGGAGTCCCATCAGACACCAGCTCCATCCAGACAGGTTAGCTCCCATTAGCTTTCTCATCCACCCCCAATGTTGGAGCCGCCAGAAAGTCCTTCCAGGATCTGACTTTGTCCTCCTTTACGTTGAATCTCCTCACCGGTCGCCAGCTGGACGTAGCCATTAGTGACGCGGTCGAGTGTCTAGTGACACTGTTTCCCACGGTGGAGGTTCGTATCCTCATGCTAGCAGATATAGCATAGCATTAGCTATCAGGATGGACTGATAGCAGGACTCCCCCCGCCCCCCCCAGGTGATATGAAAGGTTAGCTTGTTTAGCCTCCTGAGACCGCAGCTGGTGATAGCGTGTTTTTTTCAGTTCCCCCGACATACACACACACACACACACACACACACACACACATAGTTTCCGTCCTCACTCTGGAACCCCTGTCCGTCCTCAGAAGCAGGTCCGGATACAGTTCAACGACTCCCCAGAGGAGCAGGTTGGTGACCCCACACCTCCGACCTTTGACCCCCACCACCACCGACAGCATGGGTTGCGTTTGCTATGGGTGGAGGGGCGCTCACACACACACACACACATAAACACACATACTGGCAGTGCTGTTGTTCCTGATGCTTTACCCCACTGGACTTTTTTGCATGATATTGGAAGGTACGCCCTACGGGGGTGGGGGGTGGACTATACCACTAATTCAATACTGCATGAGTACTCTGTAATCAGTACAACATCACATGAGTACTTTGTACTCTTGAAATACTCACAAGTAATATTCACTATTTATTATCATGTAATTACTAGTTATAACTGTTATTACACAAATGCAGTAATTTGTCAGTGAGAAAGCAGTAATTGTACCATCACAGTTACAAGTATTCCGTAGTAGCCGTCATACTCCTTCGCAGCAGTCAGTACTGCAGTATCATATAAGTCCAAGTACATGAGTACTATTTTGTTTGAGTTCCAACAGTAGTGTTGTATAATTCACTCTGTGGTGGGCATATTGTGTTCTGCATGTCATAGTAACAAAGATGGCTGACAGGGTAATTGTGGGTCATGTCTGGTTTCAATCAGAAGGAAAAAACGGGTTTTGGGTTTGGACCTGAGGTGCACGCGCCTGATAGGACAAGCAAAGCGGAGGTGTCTCTACACGGTGTCTTATATGTGTGTGTGTGTGTGTGTGTGTGTGTGTGTCTCCCAGGCGACCCGGACCTCGTCTGAGAGCATCACCTCGGTCCCGGCGTCCAGCGCCTCGGGCTCCCCCAGCAGAGTCATCTATGTAAGAGCGCACCACCTCCACTCACCACCCGCAACCTCGGACCCCCACCGGAGTTGAAGTTGTCCTCTCTGCCGTCTCAGGCCAAACTCGGGGAGGAGATGCTGGACTACAAGGACCTTGCTGCCCTTCCAAAGACCAAGGCCATCTACAACATCGATCGGCCTGACATGCTGTCCTACACCCCCTACGTCAGCTACGCCTCTGAGGAGAGGCCCTACGTGGAGGTGGGCTCCAGATTGCTGCGTTGTAACTACACTGTAATAACACTTTAATGTTGTTATACATGCTTAGTAGTCAGTATTTGAAGAACTCGGGCAACAGGAACTATCAATGCTGAGTTGCCAAGTACAACAACAACAAGACTACTCCAAGAATGTCCCCCGGGAGGGTGCAGCTGTACTCTTCCGGCGTATGGAATCACATCTTCAGGGTCCTTCTCCTGTAGAAGGAGAAGGTACAGAGCTTCAAACCCCCTGATGGACAGGATGGCTCATGTCCCATCCGTCCTCCGTCCTGAGGTTCCGGTCCAGGAGAGTGGTCTCCTGTTCCGATCACTGTTTCACGTGAGGTTCTCCATCTTGTTTGTGTGCAGGGCGACGGGGAGAAGTCGCCTCGTCAGCGGAGGCCCTCCAGCCCCAGCTCCAACAGCTCCCTGGGAGGTTACGGACGCTACACCCCGTCTCGGTCTCCTCCCAACACCAGCCGACCAGGTATCAGCCTTCTGATGGATGAGGTCCCGATCCGCAGCTTTGAAAGCATTTTAATGTGACCGGAACCCTGGTTGAAGGGTTTCACCAGTGGAACCATTGTTGGAGGGTTCCACCGGTGTAAGCCTGGTTGGAAGGTTCTGCTCATCAGTGACTCGCCGACCGGAAGTTGTATAATCCGGTGTACCTGTGTTGCTGTTTTGGTTTTTAAACCTCCTCGGCAGGCTCGCAGCCCAATTTGGGTTCCGCTAATCCCCGCGAGTTCTCCTGGGAGGGAACCCTGGGACATCACACCTTCTGTCACTTTCACTTGAGAATTTAAATCAAGGTTCGATTCCTGTGTTTGGACACTAGGTGGCCTCCGACAACTAACCAATCACAGTGAAGAGCGAGTCCTGGTTGCAGTCACTCAACATGCCTGTGATCTGATTGGTCATTCAGGGCCAGAGATCGACCTCGCCAGGCAGGGCCGTGACCCCGGTACTCTTCTTTTGCCCCCGACCATCAAGTACCCCTCTGGTCATGCTAGAGACTCCTCCCCCTCCCCTGTTTTCCATTCCGCCGGGGCCGAGGGAAATGACGGTGGGGTTGCCGGCGGTGGCAAGTGCTCGCCGGCACCAGCAGGTGGCAGCGGCGGCGTGTCTCTGCACCTGAACCCTACCACCTTGGCCATGCTGCAGCAGCACAACTTCATCCCATACTTCAGAGGTACTACCAGGACGGCGACGTCATCGGACACAGATGAGCCGGTGCCGGCAGACATTCGGCGACACGTTCGGGCTCAGGGTCACCTCTGGTACCCCGCCTGGTCTCGCCAGAGCTCCTTTAGTACCTCCAATCTGGAAACTCCTGAAGTGTCCAGCCGAAGCAGCTCACCGGCAGCCTCTGTGTCCGATGGAGGTCAAAGGTCCCATGGAGAAGGGGAGGCCGTGATGGCCCTAACTCCGCCTGGCATGGGATGTGTATTAGCGTATTAACGCTACGTATTAACACGCAGGGAACTCACTCTTTGTCCATGCGTTTCTGAGTTTCGTCGTAGATCTAGGAGTCGCCATGGCAACCAGAAGGTCTAAGAAGTCGTTAACCTACTCTAACCACTGACTGTCTGCTTCTCCTGTTTCTGTGTTTTGTTTGTTTGTTTGTTTGTTTGTTTGTTCGTTGAATAACAGCCATGAAACTGCTAATGCTAACATGATACCTCACCCGAACCAAACATCACAAACATGACCTCCACCCCTGACACCACCCTTAAAAAGGCGTGTCCCTCCTCAAGATTAACCCTCTCCCAACCCCTGGTCTCCCCCAGGGTTAAACCAGGACCCCCTACCTGACCCCAGTCCTAGGACCTCCTTGCACCTCAGTTTACCTCCTCCCAACGGTAAAAGCACCACCCGTTACCCTCCTTCACTGTGGAATGGTTGCCAGGGTCTGTGATGTGGTTGTGCGGTATCGTGGTGATGTCGGGTTTCATGGTGTGCATCAAGGCGCATTCGTTGGCCCCCTTGTTCGCCCATCCTGCCTTCCCTGGGGTGCTGTGTCTCTTGACACGGTCACTGTTCTGCATGTTTCAATGTGGTCGGTCAGCCTGATGTGTTGTGCTGAAGTTTTTCGGGTGTTCTCGTGTTTGTGTTCTCCCATTCAGAACCTGAACCCCAACTGTTTCCTTGCCCTTCACCTCTATACCCCTGAATGACCCCTATATCATCGTTCAGTGTCATGTGACCAAGTGACCCCCGTCGGCGTTGACGTCAGGGTGCAGTTTTATGGTGGAGGTGGGGGCTGAGGGTGTAGAGAGATGAGATACATCAGAATATCTGTCCTATGATGACACTTGAGGCGAAGCATACCGAGAAGGCGACCAAACCTCGGTGCACTTGGTGCAGTAACTGTTTCTGTGGTAGTAGGGAATAGATCTCGCACTAGTGGAGAGAATTTGGATTTGATTGGTTTAGGCACTATTTCAAGTTCCACGCCTCCTAATAGCCAACCAGGTTCTCCTAGTTCAGGTTAAGCTGCTTTTTGAAGCTCCTGGTCCTTTGACTCCCAGGTTCTTTGGACTCCCTTCCAGTGCCATGGAGTACACTTAGCACAGTGCAGATCGTCACTACAGAGGTGTGACTACTGGTTTGTCGTTAGCATTGCTTTAGCTCACACTTTTTGCATATGGTTCAAGGCATGATGTCGGCAAGTAGATGTGCAAGTTGCTGCTGACACCGCAACCAATAGGACCGCTGCTCCCAGGGATGCTGGGGGTGGAGCCAGTGGTTCTCCGCCTCCTAAACAAGAACCAGATGTCAGTTTGACTTCACTCGCTGTCAAGGTGCTAGCTCGTTAGGCTACACGTAGCATAGGAGGAGTCACATGGGTATAATCGCTCAGGAGGTATGATGGCTCCACCAGCAGCCAGGACTACCTATGGCCCCCCTGATGGAGGGCCCTCTTCTGCCCCCTCCTGGCAGACCTCTGTCACCTCTTCCCCTCCGGTCTGTGTCGTTGTTGCGTTTCTGACGGAGGCCGTGTGTCGAAGCGTGGCATCCGTGAGGAAGAGGCTGAGGACTCCTCCTCTTCCTCCTCCTCCTGGAATCCCCTGCGTGACCTCCTGCCTGAGCCCCAGATGTTCTCACAGAGGACCTTCTCTCCTGCACTAACGCACTCCCGCGTGTGTGTGTGTGTGTATATGTGTATGTTTACAGGCATGTGTATGTGCATGTGAGGGTGTGTGTGTGTGTGTGTGTGTGTGTGTGTGTGTGTGTGTGTGTGTGTGTTTGTGCGGGATGATCTCATCCTCTTGCATCCAGACCACTGCTGATAGTTTCTCATTGTCTGGGACGTGGGTGGGGGGGGGTGTTCGATCAGCCGACACCCACACACACACACTCATACACACACACACACACACACCAGCCCCCTTCTGTTTATTACTTTTGGCTAGCAGCGTGCCGGTGACTCCATGGCCTAGCCTTCGTCCATGGGCTGAACTGTCGTCATCCCTGTACACACACTTCACACACACACAAATTAAGAAAACGAGAACAGCACATCAAAGTGTCCCTGCAGTTAATTACTCCATAACTGGTTTATTCTGGTTGGGGGTTGAAACCCCCCGGACCACAAACCACCCATTCCCAGGTGACGCTGGGTGGGTAGCTGTCAATCACAGGGCAGCATACAAGACATCAAACTCCCTCATTCCAACCACGGGAAGAATGTAAAATCTGGGAAGGGAGAACATGGGGACAGAGAACACACTTACCTCCTAGATCCTAGAAACCTTCTTGCTGAAGGCTCTGAACACGGAACCCTGGATCCCCATCAGTAGCTGTGATAGAGTAAGGATGGCAGTTCTAAGAGGGTGGCTCATGTTCTGCTGGAATGCGACGAACCAGAGGGCATAGACGGGGAATCCTTAATGTGGTTACTGGAAGGGAACCCTAGCCTACCATGACCAGAACATCTGTAGATGCGGATACCTGTATACTTGTCCAACAGGTCCGTTGAGGTTCTAAGTCATCAAGGTTAACCCCCCCCCCCCCCCCAAAAAAAAAAAAGGTTGTAGGAGAGCATCTAGCCAGTGGATGTCGCCTGAGTTGGGCTGGTCATGGAGTCACCCTGTTTGTCAAACTGCTACCCCTTCCCCCACCCCACCCACCCGCTCTACCCGACTCCCGCCTCCCGCCTCCCCCCAAACCCTCTCCTCTTTGTCTTTGAAGGGAGCGAGAGTGGCAGAAGTACCCCCAGCTTGTCTACCTATTCCGACGGCAAGTCCCCCTCCTCCGCCTCCACCTACGTGGCTGCTCCTCGCCACTTCCACATACCAGGTAGGCACTAACCACTCTGCATGGCTAACCGAGCCGCCTAACCACCCCCAACCCACCCACCCCCCCCGGATCTCCAGGGCCCGGGTCCACAGAACCATGCTCCTGTTTTCCTGTTGGTATAGGAAGCTCTGAGGTCGGAATCTTTAGGGGAACCCTTCATTTATTCTGTGTTTCTCTCAAGAACCTCCACAGCCTACTGGTGAGTTCCATCTGCCATGGAGGCCGAACCCAAAGTAGGCTCTGAGGTTGTGAATCAAAAAATGATTTAGAAGTTAAAGGTTAACTCCTGTCAGGACCGAGTGAAGGATCTCAAACCGACGCTTCACTTACGGGTCCCTCAACTTGCTCATTTAACAAAGCGCTGTTCCCGCCAATGAGGTTGATTCCGTCGGACCCAGGATCAGTGTTTTTATGACTGTTCTAGGTCACGCCGTCCCGGGAGTACCACCCCTACAGGACGTCACCCTTTGCTCTGTTGTTGTTTGCAGGAGCTTGATCTGGGGAACATGTGTGATATCACTCCCAGTGTCACTGAGTTGTTCTGGATCAAATAACCCCCCCCCACCCTCTCCACCCTTCAACAGGATTGTTTTGAAACTGAGTGCATGAATAATGTTGGGGGGGGAATAAAACAGATGTTTTTGATGTTCCAGAATAAACATGACAAATATCCTGTGTTGAACTGAGCTCTACTGCGCCTCCTTTGCTCTCCTTCGAATACCCCTCTCCCCACCCCACCCCACTATAACTGCTAACTCATGCTTCTTTTCTCCATCCCCTCTCTCTACCCTCCCTCCTACCCCCTTCCCATGTTTGCTTCTTCCATTTTCTTGTTTTCTCTCTACGCCCGTTTCCCATCTCCAGAGACTATGGTCAAAGATAATATCTATAGAAAACCCCCCATCTACAGACAGCATGGTACAGTTCACCTCCTCCTTAACCCTTTCCTCCTCTGGTCTGGTCTCTGCACGACGCCGTTGCATGTTGTCTGTCAGCCAGTAGTCATTGGTTTACCAACCCAACCCCTTCAGCTCCACCTCCACCCCTGGCAGAACATGCATAGAGCTGCTCCAATCCCCAATTGTGGCATCCTCGCCCCAAACCGTTTGGCGGAGGAGAAAATACAAACTGGATCGAAGTGGCCCTATCTGAAGGCGGATCAGTTGCACCTTCAGGTAGTTTGGACGCTGAGATTCGGTTGAACGAGGGTTCGGATCCCTTCCTGATCTTGATCCCGACGTCGGGTGATGTTTACATGTTGGCAATAAACTCAAGTACAATGTGTCCTAATCACAGCCCCCTTTCAAAGTAAAAAGTCATACTGTAGGTGCAGAGAAGCAGCTAGCATGTTGCTTCTGCAAATGCTGGCCTTCAGTTCAGAAGTGTGTACAGCTAACAAAGGCAGCATTGCACAGAGTGCACCCCTCCTGGAAGGGTGATCCTGGGTGGAACCCTAAATACTGTATAACCTTATCAGTCACAGGAATATAACATACTGTAGCACCTAGTTGTCTTTTTACTGACTGGAAGTTCTCCAGTCGAGTTCACCTTAGTAGGAGCTCCACAGCTGTTTTTTTGGTCATTAACACACCAACCCGTCCTTTGCCGGGTGACTCGGCATTGTGCAGCGTCAAACCCTGCAGGGTCGGGGGTGCTGACTGCTCATTGGTCGACCGCTCTGATGCTTGTTGGCTCTCCTCCTCCCGCCCATCTGTGGTAGTTCCTTTTCCTGTGGTGACGCTGTGACCCAGACGTGCCTCTCCTTCCATGTTGTCTCAGTCGCTGTCTGTCCTAACCAATGGTTGTGTATCTACATGGTGTGTGAGTGAATGTGTGAGTGAGTGTGTGTGTTCACTGTGGTTGTAAGTCGCCTGTTGTGTACTTAGACACTGTGTAGCATCGCACTTCCTACCCACCTCTGTTACACAGGAACATGTTCACCTTTGTCACACCTAAATTAGCTGCACACGGCTGTTAGCATCTAGCCCCAGCCTAGTGCTGTCCGCATCCAGCACTAGCCCTTAGCTGCTAGCATCTAGTACAAGCCTATAGCTGTTGATATCTGTTACCACCCTACGGCAGTTGGGATCAGACATTTGCTAGCATCTGGCACAACTGTTAGCATACAGCACCAGCTTATGATCATTGATATCCAGAGTCAGCCTACGACCATTAACATCTACCATTAGCCTGTGGTGCACAATAGCTGTTGGCATCCAGGCTAATCTTAGTCAGACCTGGAGATAGAAACTGGCCATATTTGGGCATTCAAGGGTTAATTTTGGGGGAGGAGCTTAGAGCCGAATCCCCATGACATCAGTGCGGGTGGCATCTATCCGCCCCCCTTCCCTCCGTGGGCGCTGTGTGCAGCTGATGATGTCATGGCTGTGGTGATGGAAGAGAGTTAATGGTGCCTGTTTGGGATGGTGCGGGGCCTCGATACGGGGGGGGCTGTGTGCATGTTAGCACTGACATCATGTGACATCTGACTCTTCTCCAGCTTCTAGAACCTCCTGGCAGGATGGCGATGATGGCAAGGTGAGGGCATCGCCTGCCAGCCTTTACACTTGCTGACTCACCCATTCACTAACTCACACTTTTCCGCCATTGGTCATCCCATTTTCGCCCCCCTACCCTTCACCCCTTCACCCCGCATCCCCAACTCCCCCCATAGAGGAGCAGCTGGATGATCCTAAAGGGTGAGATTGATGGACAGATGGTCCCAGAAGACATGGACCCCCGCAAGTCCACCTGCAGCCTACCCACGGACACCTCCCAGCCCAGTGAGCGCCGCCCACCTTCACAACCCCTGCACCCCACCTCACCTTCCAACCTCCCCAGGTCAAAGGTTAACTGTCCCTTTTTTTGCCAGACTTCCCCTACAGCAAGTCAGCATCCCTGCCTGGGTACGGCAGGAACGGCATCTACAAGGTGGGCAACCTGTCAGATCCTGCCCTTCTCGACCTTTGACCTCAGGGTCACTGGGGTGGGGGAGGTAAAGGGAGGGCAGAATGCAGGAATCTAGTCAAGTCTGTGTATGTCATCAGTTCATTTGTTCGTTGCTAACGAACCAATGCAACACTAATTAGTGCTAGTCCCCTTCTTAGTCCCTGTTGTAGTCATAATCCTAGACCTAGTCCATCAAAGTCTTGAAGCTACTCATAACTAGTTCTGGTCCAAATCCTGATCCTTTATAGATCCAAGTCCTAATGCAAGCCCTAATCCTAGTGCTGGTCCAAGTCTTCATTCTTGTGTGCATCCTTGTCCTAGTCCTAATCCTGAACGTTATCCTTACCCAGCCACCGATTCTAGTCCTAATCCTGGTCCTTATCCTACTCCGTATTCTAGTCCTGATCCAGTTTCTGGTCTAAATCATAGTCCTGAGGCTTGTCCTGATCATAGTCCCAATCCTAGTCCTGATCCTAGTCCAGAACATGGCGAACCCACACAGAGAACTCAGGTCTTGCAACCAGGAAGTTGGGGTTTGATTGGAAGGTGATCCAATGTAGCTCAGCGGGGGAACATTCTGTGTTCTCCAGACCTGACAAAAGAGTGGACACGGCAGGAACCGCCTTAGGAACCTGTCCTCTCCACAGGGGTTTCCATGCTAAGAGCTTCCTGTGGAGAGGACGGGTTCCAAAGGCAGTGCTGCTGCTAGGTGCTAGCATGCTAAACATCAAAAGGACAAAACCTGGAATAGGTATTGGTGTGTGTGTTCCAGCAAGCGGCTGAGATGGCCGAGGATGACCTGGACCCGGACTCCCAGAGCTGGGGAGGCATGAGAGGTGAGAACCAGGTTCCTCCTTGGGTATGTGTTCTGATGTTCTTATCTCATGGTTCCACCACACTAACCCCCCCCTCCCTTTCTGCTCCTCCTCCATAGAGTACAAGGTAGGATTTGGACCTTTCAAATACTTCAAAAACTCAAGTACACTGTACTTTGTCTGAAGTACTCTCGGGGGCATGGCAGGTGTACCCCTACGAGATGCTGGCGGTGACACACAGAGTGAAGGTGAAGCTTCCCAGAGACATCGATCGGACCAGGCTGGAGGTGAGCGCCATCTGTCTGAACATCTGCACCACCTCCTGGAGACCAGAACCTGGTCCTGGTTCTGGTCTCCTGGTTCTGCACATTTTATTTTGAAGGGTCAGCGTCCCCAATTGAGACACGGCGCGTGCTGCAGCTGTGTGATGATGTCACCCTCTGCTTGATGTCAATTGGTTCGTCCTCATTGTAGCTAGCATTGTAGCATTGTTTCTAGCTAATCACTGTATACCCCTGGATGACATCACATATCTGCTCAATGTGTTATCAGAAATTGGCTTGGATGGGTTTCGGAGTCTGTTGCCATGGTAACACCCCCCTCCCCTCTTTGCAGAGGCACCTGTCTCCCGAGGACTTCCAGCAGGTGTTCGGGATGAGCCTGGAGAACTTCGAGCGCCTGGCGTTGTGGAAGAGGAACGACCTGAAGAAGAAGGCCCGTCTCTTCTGAGGCGGGGGGGGGGGAGGGGATCTGTGTGTTTCGGGGGGGAGGGGGGTCTGACCCCTGCACTTCTGCCTGCAAACATCACGTCATCTGCCGTCGACGCCACGGGAGGGGGGCGCCACGGCTTGGAGGGGGAGGAGCTCCGTTTGCATGGCCTGTGTTGATGCTCCTCCCCCCCGCCTGTCACACACCCCTTCAAAACAAAAGCTTTTATTTTGAAGTCTCATACCGGCTTCCTGCCCCCCCCCCGCCCCTTCCGACCTCTTCCGTCTTCCAGGGCTCACCTCGTGCCCCCCCCAACATAGCATTTATACTCATGAGGCTAACAAAATGGGTGTGTTAGCATCACGCTAGATGTTTGGATTCCTGCCTCGTCGATGAAAACGTCCAATCATCACCTTTGTTTCGGAGACCCCCTCCCCCACCCCTTCAGCAGAATGAGAAGCCGGGTAGTTCGGAAAAAAGTCCGACCAGCATGTCAAACATAAGTCCCTCGTAAATCAGCTGCGATGGGGGGGGGGGGGGGCAAACGTGGCGGCTAATCAAAGGTGGGGGGGGTAAAAAAGAATGTGGGAGGTTAAGGGGGGGAAACAAAAACACTCATAATATTTTTATAAGGTATTTTTCACCTCTGGAGAGAATCGCCATGGCAACAGTGGGATGTGGCTGTCAGAGCGCAAACACACACACACACACTTGGAGAGCCCATGCTGATTCTGTTCGGCTTCTCAGCTATTACTGTGCTATAACCGTGTAATAACCTTGGGTGCATGGACGCTGTCATGAAGGCAGCATGCACAGCGGCGGGGGCGTCCCCGTCGGGGTGCGAGTGTTTACTGATATCTATTTCGCTGCGTGACGAGGAAGGGGCTTTTATTTTGAAACCCAGGGGGAGGGGCTTCCTGGGGGCGTGGCTTGTTTCAGTTTCCTGTTTCCCCCTCGAGTGTCCAATCAGATGTCCGTCCTGTGAAACACTAACGTCGTGTCCCGTCTGATACTCACCCGCTATTAAAGTGCTTTGAAGAACCCGGAGAACGTGTCCCGTCCCTCATTGAAGAACCTCAGCCTCAGCAGACCTTCTCCCAGGACCACCAGGGTTCTGCTCCTCCAGAAGGGCCATGCATCTCAAGAACGATACTGTTCCAAAGATTGATGGAAAAATCCAGATCTTCCTGTCAGGGTTCTCCAGGTTATCCTGGCTGTATGTTCTCATGCGTGTTCTCTAAACTGCCCGTTGGTGTGAATACTTGGATGATTGACAGCTGACCTATCCAGGTTAAGCCCCGCCCCTGTTTTTTGATTGGTAAGTCACAGAGAACCTGGTCACTCTGGACAAATGGAGAACAATTCTGAAGAGTGTTTGTGTGTGCATGTGTGTTTCTCTGTGAGTGTGTGTGTGTGTGTGTGTGTGTGTGTGTGTGTGTGTGTGTCTGACTTGTGTGCACATGTGTGTTGTTGGTTTAAATGTGTGTGTCTGTAAGATTGTGTCTGTATTTTAGCGCATATATGTGTGTGAGAATGTGTGTGTTAGTGAATGGCATGTGTGTGTGTGTGTTTGAGTGTATATGTCTGAGAGTATGGGTGTGTGTGTGAGTGTTATTGCTTGTGTGTGTGTGTTAGTGCATGTTTGTCTGTGTGTGTGTGTGTGTGTTAGTCTCTCTGAGTGTGTGTGTCGATACGTTCAAGTGTCTGTACATGTGTGTGTTCATGTGTTTGAGTGTGCACAGCGCCGTGCCAGCCATCAGCGAGTGAGTGTTTCTGTGTTTTTGAGTGTGTAAGTCTCTCTGTGAATGTGTGTGTATGTTAGTGCATGTGAGCGTGTATGTGTCAGCACATGTTTCTGAATTAGAACTTAACCACTACAATGTTGACATTGCAGCTCTTAGTGAAACCAGGTTCATTGATGAAGGCTCCCTGAAGGAAGCAGGGCTGCACTTAGTCCCCAACCCCCCCACCCCTGAAAAAAAAAGAAAACGAAGAAATTAACATATGTATGTATATGCACTTGTATGTATGTATGTTTTGCACTTTTTGTAAGTCGCTTTGGATAAAAGCGTCTACCAAATGACTGTAATGTAATGTAATGTATCAGCCACCGGAGCAGACGATACCAGGAGTGGTTTAACGATAATACAGGCAAAGTGCCGTATTCAACAACCCCACATCTGCTGCACACTGCACTCTGGACATCGAAGGCTAATGAGATACAATCATATGATACGCACAACTTTTATGATGAAAAACATCTTTGGCCCGAGATACTGCTCGGTCTCTCGCTTGAAGGCTTCTGATGGTACAACCCACCTCGAAGACCAGAAGCTCATCATCAACAGATGGGCAGAACACTTTGAAGCTCTCCGACAGACCCCTCAGTGTTGGATGAGTTACCTGACCATCCCACTGATGAGGAACTCCATCTCCCACCAACCTTTGAGGAGGTTGGATGTGCAGAAAGATTGCTGAATAACAACAACCCCCCTGGCCCTGATAACATTTCTGAGGAGATCTTCAAACACGGAGGCTACCTTTGCACTCGCACACTCTACTTCTTTATGGCAGCAAGAAAAAGGCCCTCAACTGTGGAGGGACACAAACATCATCACCATCTACAAAGGTATTTCACTACTTGCGGTTGCTGGCAAAGTCTTTGCCAAAGTCATGCTGCACAGACGGATGGATAACATCTCAGAGCAGCTGTGTCTGAATCACAGTGTGGATGCAGAAGGAGCAGAAGCACTGTGGACAGGGTCTTTACAGCAAGGCAACTTCAGGAGAAGTGTTGAAAACAAAACCGGACGTCTTCATGGGCGTTCATTGACTCAACAAGAAGCTCCTATGGAGTATCCTCCTGAAAATCGGCTGCACAAGTTGCACTCCTTCAAAAGTTTGACATGAGGATGATGGCATGTGTCACTACTGGAGGCCAGGAATTTGACACTTTTAGGTTCTGTACTGGTGTACATCATGGATGTGTCCTTGGTCCAGTGCTTTTTCATATCTTCCTGCTACATGTGACACTGCTGGTACGTGAAAAAATCAAGAACAGTGGGATTGCGGCGGACTTCGGGCTCGGTGGAAACCTTTTTAACATCAGAAGCCTTCAGGCTGTCATAAAAGTAACCTCCGAGCACGTCATCGAGCTACAGTATGCAGACGACTGTGCAGTTCTGGTCCACTCACCAGAAGCACTTCAAGCTGTACTCACAGCTGTAGCAAGTGTCTAAGACAGACTGGATCTCTGTATATGTAGCAAAGACCGAGGTACTGTGCTAGTGGGCAGCTAGTACCCCACCTCACCCACCAACCTTCCCCATCTCTTCACCGGCCCCTTGCAATTACAGAGTCTTTTCAATACCTTAGACGCTTCCTCTCCAGCGGCTGCAGCATGGAAAGGGAGATTCAAAATCGGATAGATCAAGCATCGTCTTCTTTCAGAACAAACACCTCCGCACTAAAGCATCTGTTTACCAGGCAGTAGTCTTAACAACACTCCCTTACATCTGTGAAGCATGGACACTGTACGCACAACATAAGGATGCTCGAGGCCTTCCATATCAGATGCCTACAATACATCCTAAGTATATCCTTGGAGGGACCGCGTCCCCCACACAGAGATACTCCGCAACACCAACTGCGTCAGTATCATGGTCGCAGTCAGCTAACAAGGTATGCACAGACTTGAGGAGGACCAAACTGATGGATGAAGAAAAGCACAAAGACATGAAGCCAGCATTATATTTACACCTTCAGCGTGTGGATTCGCCTGCCCTCACCGCAGCAGACAGCGTGGATCGAGGATTGGACTCATGCTTAGCCGTCTGTGAGTGTTTTTTTCTGTGTGTGTGTATCTGAATGTTTGTGTGTATAAGTGTATCCGAGTGAGTGAGTGTGTGTGTGCTTGTGTTTGAATGTGGGTGTCTGAGTGAGTGCATTTGTGTGTGCGTGTGTGTGTGTGTGTCTGCGTTTTTGTGTGTGTCTGTTTGTTTGAGTGTGTGCATGTTTGAGAGTGTGTCTGTGACTCCATTTGTATGTGTGTTCGTGTGTGTGCATGTGTGTCTGCGTGTTCGTGTGTGTGTATGTGGGTGTATGTGACCCTAAAAACCAGCACAAGACACCAATGGTTTTATCATACAGACATTTATTTTATATATGTGTGTGTGTGTGTTTTTTTTTTTTTTAACGCGGTGACGTCATGGGTGTATACACTCATGACGTTACCACCGTGAAGCCTCTGAGCCGGACAGAAGCGTCTCAATGAAGGGCGGCTCCTCCTCGCTGCTTCCGCCTCCCTCGGACCGGCCGCTGATTGGCCGGGGCTGCTGTCAATCATCGCCCCCAGCCCCGCCCTCCTCCATTGTGGCCGGTCAGACAGGAGCAGCGTGGAGGAGAAGAAGGAGAAGGAGGAGGAAGAGGAAGACGAGCGAGGTAAGAAGAAGCATGGGGTCCTGGTTCCGCCGGCGGCTCGAGGGTGGGCCTTACTTCCGCCGGATCTGACTTTTTGTTCGGATTCATTGTGTTCAACTTGAATAAGTTGGACCGGTTCCGACGGCCTTTATTGTGGAGGGGTTTGGGCCGGAAGTGAACCGGAGGCGCTCTTGCGCGTGACTCCGGGGTGTAAGAGCTGCGCTTCCGGCGCCGTCATCTCGATTTAAGGTTATAGGAAGTGTATGTGTGTGTGCATGTGTGTGTGTGTGCGGGGGGGGGGGGGGGGGGGGTACAAAGGAACATGTGGCAGGATAGGAGGAAGAAGAGGAGGAGGAAGAGGAGGGGGACTGTGATTAATTGGCCAGCCGAGGGGGATGTGAGTGATGCTTTTGTGGGGGGAGGGAGGGGGAAGCCAGCTGGGAGTCTGTGTGGGGGGGGGGTGACTGGACATTGAAATAGTTGACATATAATATGTAAATATAAAGATAAGGTTTGTTTATGTCCATATAGTACATCTCCCTATGGTATTGGTACAGCTTGGTGCAGAGATGGAACTACGCTTGTCTTGAAGTGCACAGAAGTGTGAGGTGCAGGACATGTATGCTCGCTGTGAGACAGTGGGGAAGGATGACGTGGGCGTGACAGACGAATTCAAGATGGAGGTGGGACTGCATCAGGGGCAGCTCTGAGCCTCTCCTTGTTTGCAGTGGTGATAGACAGGGTGGCAGATGAAGTTGGACAGGAACCTCCATGATGTTTGCAGATGACATTGTGAGTTGTACTGAGAGCAGGGAGTAGGTGGAGGAATATCTAGAGAGGTGGAGGTATGCCCTTGAAAGGAGAAGAATTAAGGTGAGCCGCAGCAAGACAGCATTTCTGTGTGAATGAGAGGAGCTCTACAGCGTTTTAAATATCGAGGGTTAACAGCAACAGATGGTGGAGAAGAGGTTGAGAAAGTTAAGCCAGAGTGAAAGGAAAGGTGTAGAAAACGGACGTGAGAGTAGCCATGTTGTCTGCTTTGGAGACACTGATGAAAAGCCAGGAGGCAAAGCTGGAAGCAGCAGATAGGAAGATACGGAGGTTCCTCTTTGGGAGTGAGGAGGACGGAGAGGATCACGAATGGGTCCACCGGATGCTAACAGCACATGTTAGATGTTCTGGAGATAAAGTCAGATTAAGATGGTTTGGACATGGACAGAGGAGGGATGGTGAAGAGCTGGGTAGAAGGATGCTGAGGTTGGAGCTGCCAGGCAGGAGGTCCAGGGGAAAACCAGTGAGGAGATTAAAGGGAGCATGCATACATCCATATCTATGCATGCACATTTCTATATATATATATATCTATATATATGTATAGCTACAGGCCAAAATAGATGACTCCAGTCGAGGAGCACATGATCTAATGATCGCATGCTCACATGGTGGACCCTCAGCAGGTTCTCTGCCTGTCCAAAAATGGAAAAGGCTTCTGTGTGCCCAGAGAGAACCATGTTCTCCAAATCAAGTCCCAGAGCTCTGAAGGCCTGGAGGCCTGAAGTTTTGAAGGTGTCGAGGTCCTGACTATCTTTGTGAAGGACCCAGGAGGCTTTTATTGGGCTTTTAGTCCTCTGCCCCCCCCCCCCCCCCCCCCCCCCAGTCCAGGTGTTTGCCCTGCAGGTAACGATCCACTGAGAGAAAAGAAAAGCAGAAACATCTGATCTCTTCTCCTCCTCCTTTGCTTTCCTCCCGGCTCAAGTGCTCGCACAGATCTAGCACAAGGGAGGGAGAAGGGGGTCACATGACCATCCAAGATGGCCACCACCGGTGTATGTTGTAGTTGTCCGCCCCATGGTTTCGGAGGCAGGGTAATAGCTAGCAGGCACAGCTAGCAGACAGTTAGGTAATGGAGGGTTGTTGCTACATAATTATTAATAACATAGGATTTTGTTACTACATTGGCATTAATAATGTAGCTTTTTGTGTTACTGCATTGGTATGAATGCAGTTTTTTTTTTTGTTACATTGTTATCTAAGCAGTATTTTGGTAGGACCTTGTAATTCATGTAGTATTTTGTTACTAAATTGCTATAAATGAAGTATTTTGTTACTACATGAATGCAGTATTTGTATTAGAACAAAAACCAAAGTGGAATATTTGCATTCGTACTGTCTACTTTTTGAGTTTTTTGCTTTTGATTGCCTCACAAAATACTTCAGTTTGTAGTTTTTACATTACACCTCACAGAGTGAGTGAGTGAGTGAATGAGTGAGTGAGTGAGTGTGCTTGTAACATCCGGAGATCACACTCCTTTCAACTCTCCATCATCATATTTGTGTGTCTGTGTGTGTGTGGGTGTGTGTGTGTGTGTGTGTGGTTATGTGTGTGTCTCTACAGGCTGAGGAATGACTTTCTTCTGGACGTGTCGCTGCAGGGCTGCAGTTAGAAAAGCATTAGTCAGAAATAATGGAGGGGGAGGTCCTTGTGTGTGTGTGTGTGTGTGTGTGTGTGTGTGTGTGTATTTATGTTTCTCATATTTGCCAAAACATGTAGCTCAGACGTTTCACCTCGACTTCACTTTTATTTTCTTCTCTCATTTTCACACTGTTGGATGATTGACAGCTGACATCCCCTTTCAGCCCCGCTCCCCGCGCCATAGTCCTCCGAGATTGGCTACGCTCCCTGCCAGCGAGATAAGAGGTGTAGATGATCAGTGAATGAGAGAAATTAGGAATGATGTTGAACTTGTTTGGTTCTCCAGGAAGCGGCATGAAGAACAGTTGTGGAACCTGGAGAACGTATGTGGAACCTCCTCCGGGTTCCAGTGGTTCTGCCTGAGCCCTTCGGGGTCAGTAGAAAACCTGATGAATACTGGGAGTGTGTGTGTGTGTGTGTGTGTGTGTGTAGTGATACGTTGTCCTGGAAACCTGATATTTTCTCGTCGGGGGGTTTGTTTTTACTGGAAGCGTCTTTATCGCCCTGCTTTTCTTCCACTGCGACCCTGAGTTGTGTGTGTATGTGTGTGTGTGTGTGTGTGTGTGTGTGTGTGTGTGTGTGTGTGTGTGTGTGTGTGTGTCATATTGCTCGCACTGTGCACAGATGCACACACACGTACACATGCCATTTGTTTTACCTTATTATCTTTTAATGTTTTTGAAGTCACCTTCTATTTCTTTAACTGGGCTAATTTATTCCCCATGTTTGCCTGAATCTCCTGCTCCTCTGGTGAGGAGTGAGTGTGTGTGTGTGCGTGTGTGTTCGTGTGTAACTGATCCACACACAGGTTGATCATCGTCTCTAGTTCAGTAAAATCATCTTATACAACTTCCATGGATGAAAAGAAGTAGAAATTATTGTGACCAGTGATGATTATATAGTAATGAACACAACCAGCGGTTATTACGTTGTAATAATTTGAACCAGTGGTTATGACATAGTAAGTGATTGGACTAGTTTTAATTTCATAGTAGCTAATGGCATCATTGGTTATTACATAGTTATTAACACAACCAATGGTTGTTACATAGTTATTAACACAACCAGTCGTTATTGCATAGTAATTACACATTGTGACTTGTTCCTCAGACAAGGATGGCAGCAACGGGAAAGAGAGGAGATGATTGTTGGTTAGACCTCTAGTCTTTCACCCTGACCTCTCAACACCCTCACAGCTGGCTCTACACACATTTCAACACACAAGCACACACACACACACACACACATATACAGGCATACACAACAAGGAGTAAACACACACACACTAACTCACGCACATACAGACATTCAAACGGACAGACACACACATACACATGCATCACATACAGACTCACACTCTCTCACATACACATATGCGCACACACATATACAACCAGGTGCACATACACACAAACTCAGACATCACATACAGACATACACACACATACAGGTCAAACATTAAAAGAATAAAATAGAATAAATCCAAAGTCTTTTAAAAAAATCATGCAAGTTGTGTGCGTGTGCGTGTGCGTGTCTGTGTGTGTGTGTGTGTGTGTGTGTGTGTGCGTGCGTGCGTGCGTGTGTGTGTGTCTGCACCAGGGGCAGTTCATTAACTCACACTCCTCTGAAAACATGCCGCTTCTCTGCCAGTGGAATTCCATTTCCTGCATGAAATCCAGCCGGGTCTGCCTTATTGTTGTGGAGGGGGGGTCATAGTCTCATACACACACACACACACACACACACACACACACACACACACACACACACGTATTTACACACACAGTGCCTTATAAACCCCTGCAGGCTTGTAGACAACAGAGAAACACCAATCCCCCACAGAGAGCAGGGAGAGGTCTAAGCCCCAAGACATGCTGCACACACACACACACACACACACACACACACACACCTAGATGTTTTCTCCAAACTGAGAGAGCAAATTTCCATCAGCTCTGGAGATGAGGTTCCTCCTCCAGAGGGTCACCCCTCTAGGTCCTCCTTGTTGGAGGGGGCGGGGCTTCAGGCTGTGTGGACCAATAGCAACTGTTTCATCAAAGCTTTGGTTTTGTGTCTGGTTGCTACAAGAGGAGCAATTCATCCATTCACCCATTCATCCACTCACCTGTTCACCCAATGACCCTTTCACCCATAAATTAATTTATCCAGTCACAATTTAACCCAGTCATCCATTCACTTATTTATCCATTCATCCATTCATCTATTGATATATTGATCCATTCATCCATTCACCTACTTACCATTCATCCATCCATCTATTCACCCATCAATCCATACACCTATTTATCTATTCATTCGTTTATTTATTCATGCCTACTCACCTATTTTTCATCCATTCACCCATTTATCTAGTCACCCATTAATCCATTCACCTATTTATACATTGATCCATTGATACATTCATCCATTCATGTCTTCACCACTGTCCATTAACCCGGTTATTAACTCATCCGTCCATTCAGTCTTCCATTCATCCATATATCCATTGATCAGTTGATCCATTTATCCATCCAACCATGTATCTAGTCACCTATTAATCCATTGATCCATTCATTCATTGATACATTCACTCATTCACTCATTCATTTGTTGATCCATTCACCCATTCATCCAAAACAAATCTCGGCAATTGACAAATAAGTTGAGGTCATTTTGGGGGGCAGGGCTTCGACACAGATGGGTCACCTGTCAATCACCACGGCAACCCTTCTTTCTCCACCTCTTTCTGCCGACTCCACAAAATGCGTGTGTTTCTGGTGAACCGGCCTGATGTTAATAAGTAGACTGTGTGTGTGTGTGTGTGTGTGTGTGTGTGTGTCTGCATGCACTCCTTTGTGCTAACAGCTCAGCTGAAAGTCAATTTCATGCAAACTTTCCACTCCCTTGTTATTCTAACCCACTTTATCACTGCCATGTCCACCATGTTAACCATGGTAGCCATGGTTACCGTGTCCATAATGTCCAACATGTCACCTATGTCCTCCATGTCTATTATGACCACCGTGTTATAGTCATGTTAATAACATGTTAATGACATTAATAACACAGTAATAACAGTTAAGAATGCATTAGTTAAACGTTAATAACATTAATAACCCGTTGATCAGATCCAACTTTGCAAAGTGTATTTGAATCTGTGTGACCTTTCATGTGGAACACACACACACACACACACACACACACACACACACAGACGACTTCCAGAAACCGTCAAAAGAGTAAATATGAAGTGACAGAAAGCCAAAGCAGCCGCTGGTCCGTACAGGATGATGAAACATCCTCCTCCACCTCCTCCTCCTCCACATTCCATCTTCCCTTTGGAGCCGGTGGAAGAGATGAAGTCATCTCTCCTCAGCCGTCCCAGGGATCGCCATAGCAACATGTGGCTTCTATGTGTCTCTGGTGGGGTTGGTGGTGTGTTGGTGGACGCTGGGTGGCATTCTGAACCTCCACACAGAACCTCTGATCCTCTCCAGGAAAAGAGATGTTTGACACGAGAAGAACCTTGGAAAGTTCTACTGAGACCACTGAGGGGCGGAGCTTAACCTAGAGCTGTCAATCACAGGGACAGTTTCATTTTTGGTGGCTGTCAGGAGAACCAGGCTCTCACAGAACTTCTGGTTCTTCTTGAAGTCTCAGGAGATGTGTGGAACCTTGGTTTCTTTCTATGAAACCCTGTCCTCTCTTTGTGTTAGTCATTGAGAAGCAAGCACACACACACACACACACACACACACACACACACACACACACACAGGCTAAGATGAGGATGATGATGATGATGGGACTTCCAGACCTGGATATTAGAGCTGGCTCGCCGCTCGACTGTGACGCACTGCTGCCTGACGTCAGTGAGGTGTGTGTGTGTGTGTGTGTGTGTGTGTGTGTGTGTGTGCATGCATGCTTTATCCCTGTGCTGTCTGAGCGTGCTGTGTGAGATCGCCTTTTCCACGTTATCATCCCCAATGCTAGAAGCTAACACACTTTGAATGCTTGCATGATGTGCACATTGGGTTTACATCCTAGCTTGTGAGCTAACTAGCTTATTTGTAATTAGCAATGTGCACTCATTCATTCCTGTCTATATTAGCATATACTATACAAGTATGCTATTTCTATTAGTGCATACTATATACATATAGTATACACCATATAAGTGTAGTATACCTGATAAGTATAGTACATACTATATAAGTATAGAATATACTGTATAAGTAAAATACAGACCATGTAAGGACAGTTTACACTATGTAAGTATAATATATATATCTATGTATAGTATGTACCACATAAGAAGAGAATATACTATGTAAGTATAGTATACACTATATAGCTATAGTAAATACCTTATAAATAGAGTCTATACAAGGACAAGATATATATCACTATGCAATACGATATCCATAATAACACCAGTAGTGTATGTGTGTGCGTGTGTGTGTGCGTGTGTGTGTGTGTATACAAAGCATGTTTTGATTCGCTGCCCCCCCCCCCTTCCCAGAAAATGGCTGGTATTCAAGGCACGCCTGTCAAAACAATGCATAGACACACACACATGCACACACACACTTGGCTCTGGTGCAGGTGACCAGGATCTCTCCATGTTCTCCTGCCTAGCTTCTCCAGGTTTGTCGAAGACTCTATTGCCCATCGGTGTGAGTGGAAGGGCGATTGGTAAATGATAAGCCTCACTGCCTGCTCTCATGTCATATTAATTGTCTCCGCCCTGTCTCTGTGAACAGGATGAGTGAATTTCAAATAAAATACAGACTCGAGTATGTGTGTTTAGAGGTATGTGTGTGTGTGATGGTTTACAGAGAAAACAGTGTGCTCACAGGACACACACACACACACACACACACGCGAAGGGCACATGCTCATTCTCCTCCATGGTGTGACATGATAAGAACCTCATCTCACACATCTAGCGTGTCTCTCCTTTAGACTCCATGTTTGTCGTCTTTGCAGCTGAGTTTTGGGGGTCAAAGGTCAGAGCCGTCCAGGTTAAGCCCCGCCCCCCTTTGCCCCAGTGTCCACTGTAGGCGTGACCACGTGACCCTAGTCAGAAGGAAGTTGAATCAGGAAACAGGAAACAGGCAACCCTCACCCTCCCGCCGTCCGACCACCAGACCGTGGAGGGGGGAGCAAAAATGCGGGTGTAGGGGGGGGGGGGGTCCACTCGCTGTCCCTGAAGTGAAAGATGATCTGGAGGCCATGGCGCCCCAACGCCCCTCTGCTGCAAAAAGGCAAGTCCAGGATGAAAAGAAGCCGCTGACTCCACCCCCCTCCGATAGCAGATGGGATATTGAACTGAAAGCGTCTGTGCCCCCCCCCCCCATCCTCCCACCCTCTAGGGATGGAAGTGATGTGTTGACACGGAGGGGAGGGTGGGTGGCTTATGGTAATGGGTGTAATTATGCCCCCCCCCCCAAAAAAAAAAAAAAAAAAAACAACACTTTTCAAAGTAAAAGATTAGAGCTTATGATCGACGATCAATAACTCAAAGTTAATATTAATGCCTTCGGTCAGGAAGTGCTCGCTCGCTGCTGTTGGCTGCAGCTCTGCCTGGTCCTTGAACGCAACTCTGGCGACAGCGACCCCTGCGGGTCACTGTGATCGGAGGGGAAACGGCTCCCTTTTCTTTCTGAAAGGACTTCATTCAAGTGGGTCTGGACTGTCCCGTGACGTGGGGATAGTGGGGGGGGGGGGGGGGGGGGTCACCGTGGTGCGTTCAAGTGCCTCTCCGGTGCAACATCTGGATGGGCTGTGGTGCGTTTGCGGTCACGCAGAGAGTGAAAGGGTTAAAATGGGTGAAAAGAGTCAACATGCTTGTGGCAGTTGTGCGCTTGGGCCGTGAACGCACCACGGGGGATCCGTGCAGAAGGAGGAGGAGGAGGAGGAGGAGGAAGGAGGGGCGAGGGGGAGGAAGAGGAGGAGGAAGAGGAGGAGGAGGAGAAAGAGAAGTCTGGAAGTCAGAAGAGGCTCTTCAGTCGCCGGTCGCTGGAAAAAGGGGAAAAAGCGGCAGCGGAAAAGAAAGGAAAAGAAAAAACGGGCATTGGGCGCGTGCGTGCGTGCGTGCGTGTGTGCTCCTTCGTGCGTGTGTCGGATGCGCGTGGCCTGACGATGAGGAGCGAGCCTGTCCTGTTCACCTTCAGCAGGGGTGAGTGAGGCGCCCGTCGTGCCCGCGCGTCGCGCACTCCCGCCGGGTGCGCGCTTTCCCCGCGGGTCCGAGGTCCTTCTGTTCAACACGCGTACGCGCACGCCCCCCCCCCCTCCTCCGGTACCCTCCCGACGGCCCCGTGTAGTTGGAGACGTGTCCTCCGGTCCGGTCGGGGGTGCGTTTGTTTGGCGGCCTTTGTTCGGGGTTCCCCGGCACCAGCTGCAGAACCAGGTAGAACTCTATCCGGGTTCTCCAGAGAACCTCCCTGAAGTTCTGTGTGGAACCCGAGGGCCGGCCCGGGTGTTGGAGGGCGGCTGCAGAACCCTCCCGGTAGCGGATCAGGACCGGACCCTTAACATCCAGGTTCTTCTTGAGTCCATCCCGGGTTCGGTTCACAATTTCCACTGACTAACCAGCAGAACTGTGTGTGTATATAATCTATATACATGCACAGTGTATAGAACGTGTACTATGTGTGCACGGTTGGCTGGACGTGTGTATATAGTGCATGTACAATTTGCAAAACATCTACATATAACTTTAGCACGGTCATAGAATGTGCATATCGTGTATGAATGGTGGGTAGAACATGTATAAAATATATGTAGAATATGTATATTGTATCCACAGTGGGTAGGACATGTGTGATCTGTGCAGTGTGTTTAAACACTATACACTAGTGAGTGTATAGAGTGGGCGTAGACAGCCTATGTTGTGTGTGAAAACTACATTCAGTGTGTATTTAGTGTATTCACTTCGACACATTAGGAGCCGGGAATCAAACCAGGAATGTTTGGTTCCAAAAACGATTGCTGTAACTCCTGCGCCACCCTTGGTATTAGAATCGAGCGTATAAAGTGTATATCAATAAACAGAAAGTGTGTATTTGTAAAGCGATAGTGTGTATACAGAGTGTATCAGTATATGGATGGTGGAAATACAGTATGCATCGTACTCTCGTAAATAGTGTACCCTGTGCAGTATATGTCCTTATGTAGGTCGTGTTCAAACTGTGTGTAGTAATATATAGATTTTGTATAAAATGTGTATCAGAATGTGGAGAATGTGTATTCAGTGTGTGGATAGTCTGTGTACAGTGTGTATATAAATAGCGTCTGTCAGTAAACAGAATTTATACAGTGCTTCATTGTTACGATCATAGATACTCATAATGCATACAGTGAGTATCGGTGTGTATCAGTGTACAGACGATACTTACAGAGTGAAAAGTACTTATCAGCGCATAGTAAGCGAATATATGTGTATGGAATGTAGGTATGAGTGTATACACAGTACTCATCATTGTATAGACAGTGAATGCTGCTGTACATCTCTAAGTATCAATATATACCAGCATATAGATAGTACTTATCTGTGTATAGAGAGTGATTAACTGTGTATATCATTGTATAAACAGTACTTAGTAGTATATGGACATGTGGTATAGTGTGGACCTTTATGGCCTCTTGGGTAAAGTAGCCATTGTGTATGGCATCCTCTGTCATGGGTGGGTGTGTGCGCGTTTGTGTGTGTGTGTGTGTGTGTGTGTGTGTGTGTGTATATGTATGTATGTGTGTGTGCGCACGCGTGAACAAGTCAGCTGTGCTACACATTTTTGATTGCATGCAAGCCCAAAAAGAGTCCAAAAAATCAGTTCATGTGTTCACTCCATGCCTGGTTTGTCGTCATGGTGATGGGGACGGGCCAAAATATCACTCACGGCTAGCTTGGTGCCGCTAGCTGGCTAGCTTAGCTGGTGGGAGCCAGCTCAAAGGCCCAGCTTGTGCAGGTCAGAATCGTTAACCTTTCCAAGGAAACCTGCCACAGTTGATGAACATGAATGTAGGCGTCCCCTCCTCTGTGTCCGTTAGCTTAGCATAACAAGCGCTGTCATGGCCGTCAAGAGTCTTATGTGCAGTTCACAGTGATATGCAAGATATGTAGCTATGTAGCAAATGTTGTAAAACCAGCTTTTCATGCACGTTTCTTCAACAATATGATTTCCTTTTCTATTGTTTCTAAACACAGAAGGACAAACTAGCAAATAAAGGTCTAGAATTCCTAACGGGGTGTCAGGCACACTGGATCCAAACAAGCAGTTTGGATGTGAGACATGTAGTCCAGTTGCTACAAACTGTACCTTCTTTACCATGGAGAAGATGGCTCATAACTGAATGTTCCATAAAAGGACCTCCTGAAGGTTGTCTTATCCTAGCTGGACTTGCACGGTTTCATGAAGATGTTTTGGCGCTCAGAGGAACAGAACTGACCTGACGAAGAAGCCGATCGAGTCCATCTCCTACACAAAGTACCTCCAGAAGATGCAGATCTTTAAGCATCTGCATTTTCAGGACCGATTCCCGTCTAAACTGAGTGTATCTGCACCTTTGAATCAGCCTGACCAACCTTGTTGCCCCCACCCTTCCACCCCAAGGGTTCCTCGGCGCCAGACAGAGGTTCTCCAACGCCAGCCGAGTGCTATCGCTATCACGTTTGCACAATGGCGGGACCTTCTCTGGCAGCTGCAGGGTGTCGGATGTCCAGGCACTCTGTCTCTGGCAACGTTCTGACAGACGGCCATTGTGTTGCGGGTTGTAATCCCATCTCTGAGGTGCTACTCTGTGTGTGTGTATATGTGTGTGTGTTTGTGTGTGTGTGTGTGTGTGTTTAATTAAGCACTTGACAATTGGATGGTATGAATTACAGGATAACCTAGCTAGTTACATTGTCTCCTAGATTATTATTAACATACTAACACTTTACGGTGATGCCACTTTTAACACTGTTGCTAACACGTTACACTGTTGCCTATACAGTGCACCAATATTAAAACATCAGTTTGCAAATACATTGCTATGATGCAAACACATCACTGTGATGCTAACAGGTTATACTGTTGTTCACACATTGCTAACATATCACTCTGTTGTTCATATATTACTGTGTTGCAAGCACATCACAATGATGCTGTTGCCAATACATCACTGTGATGCTAACACATTACACTGTTGAGAATACATCACAGTTATGCTAATGCATCACAGTGATGTTAAACTGATTACACTGCTGTTAGCACATATATCTAGGCACACATTTCACTGTTGCTAACCCATCACATTGTGCTAAACACATCACTTTGTTGCAAATACATCACTATGATGCTAATGTATCACATTACTCTGTCGTTGATACATCACTTCAATGCTAACACACCTTTTTGTTGTAAACCCATCATGTTGATGCTCAACCATCACATTGACGCTAACACATTACACTGTTGCTAACAGATCACATTGTTGCAAATACGTTACACCGTGGCTAGCTCATCACAGTGACAGGAGATGCTGACCCCAAAGGCCAGTCTTCTGCATTAAGTATTTCAAGTTCATGGCAATTCTTTGAGGTCATGTGGAACTCAAGAAGGCCTCAATTTCGGGATGGAGGACTTTGGATTACTGTGTGGAACCAGTTTAAGGAACAAGGAGAAACAATAGAGTCACAGAGGATCAAAGATCATCACTGCCTCAGAAGGTTCCAGGTTCTGATGTAGTGGTAGGCTAGGTTCCCCCCTTGTTTTCCTCCCTGGGTTCTCTCAAGGTTCTCCATCTTTGGTCCAAAAATGAGAGGGCGAACTGTTGAAGATTGACCTGGTGCTAACCAGACCATAGGGAGTAATTGGGGGAAGGGTGGTTCAAGGCGTCGCCCAGAGAAACGTCAGTATGAGGAGGAGCTTGGAATTGAATCATTGGAGAATGATCTGGATCACGATGGAGAAGTACCCGTCTCGGGTTCCAGTGTAGGGTTCAACTGGTCTTGGTGACTTGTAAATCACAGGCTGTTGTCCTCATCTCCTGGGAGGTTCTCATACCATCAGGTCCATTTGGGTCTCCACTCCCGTGGAAAGAGTGATTTCCCAAAGCTGCTGGTAGAACCTCCTGTATGCTGTCTGCTGAGGGACCGGCTCATGTCAAGGGGAGCTACTTTGAGTCTTTTTGAGGGGTCCCCCCCCCCCCGACCCTTTGGGGTGGGGGTGGAGGTGGAGGGTTGTGGGGGGGGGTCGGGCAAAGTGTTTATAGCCTTATATTATGGTGGATTTCCTCGTAGACCTCTGGAGTCAACCAGCACCCGCCTCCCACAAGGCCCGCTAACCCAGCTGGGATTGAAGTTTAAAAGCTTTCATCTGTTTGAGGTGGAGCCACGCCTTCTGGTGAGGGTTTGGGAGATTGGTAATCCCCAAGCCCCGTTAACATCCATCTGGAAAAACATGGAGAAAGTGGGGGATCCCAAGTCGAGCCCCCCACTCCCACCCCCCAGGGCCGCCGCCCAGAGAGCACAGCTTCCCAGGGCTGCTACGCAACTGGAGCACAACCTTCTGGACTCCATCCCTTTGACTACACCCATCGACTCTGCTCCCTCCACCCCGTCCCCAAATGGAAGGCCAGCTGCCGTGCCCTGCCGGAGTGTTGCCATGGCAATCTGACCCCATTCTGAGGCATCATCACAGATGGGCCCGACTGGAGATACAGTTGTTGCAGTTGAATTAGCCTTTTGCTGGTGTGTTGGATGAAACCACTCCCTGGGATGCAGCTATTGGCAACTGACTGCTATTAGCTAGCTTTGGTTACTTGCAACCACTAAACCCAGCCGACTGCAGCTAACTGCCGTTGACTGCAACTAACTACAGTTGAATGCAGCCAACAGCAGCCGACTGCAGCTAACAGCAGCGAAACCCCACCGACTGCAATTAACTGCAGCTAACAACAGCTGAAAGCAGCTTACCGCAGCAAACAGTGGCTGACTGCAGCTATCCGCAGTTGAATGCAGCTAACAGCAGCTGGCTGCAGCTAGCCAAAGCTAATTGCAGCTAACCACAGCTAACTGCAGCGAGCTGCAGCTGAATGCAGCTAACTGCGCTTAAAAGCAAGTGACTGGTACTACTTGCAATAACGCACAAATGACTTCTACAAACCGTAGCTCACTGTAGCTAACATCAGCTGACTGTAGCTAGCCGCAGCTAAATGAAGCTAGCAGAAGCTGATTGGAGCGTACCATGGCTAATTGCAAGTTCCCTCCATCAGACGGTACCGATATCTTTTGCTAAGCTAACTGAGCAACACAACCACATCTCACCAAGATTGTTTGCAGGATTTAATCCGCTATGCTAACATGCTAATGGACGAAGAGCCAACATCAACCTCAGCTGGTCTCCAACAGCCAAGCCCTGCGGTTTTTAGGGGACCTAGTGGAGGTCTTGTGGGCCGACTAGAGATCACAGAGTCCCTCAGGGAACGGGAACAGAACAGGAACCCAGATTCCACTCCTCTCTGCTCCCCCCACCGTGGTTGCGGCTGCACCCTCTAATTATCTTCTCAGAGGAGATACCGATGGAGCGTCATCGCCATCCGTCGCCACCCCTGTTGGCACCGCCCCCTCCCGCCGCCAGCGGTGTGTTTGCGGTGGGCGAACATCTGCTGGAGGCCCCGAACCACCTGCGCTTGCGATCGGTGGCGTCCTGTGAAGCTGCAGCCGGCGTGCCCTAAGAAAAACACGCCGTCGTGGTAATTACAGAGCCAGGGGGCGGGGCCAGAGCCAGGACCGCTCGTCTGTCATCATGAGCTAATGCGGCGGCGCCCGCCCTCCCGCAACTCTCTCTGCTGGCTAGCAGTGAACACCCCCCCCCCCCCCAGACCCTCCTTCAGTGCTTGAAGTGCATGCCGCTATCGACGCTCCCCATTGGACAGTTTACGGGTGGCATCCTGACGCCACACCATCATCTGCTCCGCCTCCCGCTGACACTTTCTGGACTGTGGGAGGAAGACGGAGAACCTGTGGAGAACCCGGGCAGGAGAACACCTTCCAGGAGAAGGGTTCTCTGTTCTCACGAGGGTTCACCAAACCCCAAACCTCCAGACCGTTCCTCCGTCTTGCTCCACATGGAACAAACACAAAGCTGTTCTCTGAGCATTTCCAGAAGCCGCCTGGTAAACGCCTTGAGGAACTTCTAAACCCTCTGTGAATTCCTGGAGAGCTTGGATTCCTGGTGGAGCAGAGTTGTGGTCATGGTTCTGGAGTAGAAACCGCGAGCAGACCAGCCCACGCTAGCAGCTCCTGGGCCTTCAGGGGCTTCTGGAAAATGAAACTGGGGTTCAAGAAGCTGGCTCTGAGAGCTCAGTGCAATCTGATTGGTTCTTCATCAGCCAGCAAGCCAATGACCTCATGGATGAAACTCACCTTCTGGCTCTACTTGGTTCTTCAACAGAACGTCCCCTCCACCATCCGGGCTCCTCACTAGGTTCCCGAGATTCTTCATATATGGAACCCTGAACGGGGTTCCAAGGTGACATCGATGGTCTCAGTTCCCATGGCAACAAACTCAGGCTAGCTCCAATGCTATCGTCCCTTTAGCATCGGCCAATCGCAGCACATGACATGCTGCCCTGTGGTGCCACCTTAAATGTTGAACCGACCTGAAGATGCAGGGTCTTGCCTAGCTAGATCCACCATGTTAGCCATGTTAGCCCAAAGCATCCACGCTAACCAAACAAAGTGCGGCGAGCAACTGGGTACGACTTCAGCTTCAATGTCAGAAAGTGGAGTCACATGACTATGCAGGTGCCTTCTGCCATTTCGGTCCTTTTTCTCCACATCATGAAGCTAGCAGGCTAGCTCGCTGACGCCGAAAAGGTCGTAAACAAAGGAATTCAGCGGTGGAGCTAATTTCTCCGCTGTTGGCGTCATTAGCGTGTACACACAGTCCGCTTGAGTGTGTGTGTGTGCAGAGCTGGGTCCTGACTTGAGAGCCTGGAGTCAAAAACTCAGACCAGATGCGTCTCCAAGGTGTTAAAGGGGCGCTAGCTTACAAGAGACAGACACACACATACAGCAAATCAGATCGCCTGTCAGCGAGCTGTCAATCAAAGCAGCTATATTCCGGGAAAAGCGGGCGGGGCCTATGAGGGGGCGGGGCTTCCCTCTCTAAAGGGCTAAGCATTTTTGCACAGACAACAACAAGTCTCAAGTTCTCAGTGCGACCTGGAGATGACCCCTCCTGCACACACACACACATACACACACACACCATCCAGCCTTTGTTCTGGGCTGTCAACGTTTTCGGCATAAAACTTGGCAGCTGGATCTGTGTGTGTGTGTGTGTGTGTGTCTGTGTGTGTGTGTGTGCATCATCATATCCCAGATAATGTGTTTAGCAGAAAACACGGCAAGCGCATGCAGCGGCGAGCGGTCAGCTGGTTTCCGTGGAGACACATGGGGAGGAGGTGAAGGTGAGAGACGGAACGGTTCTCAGTCGAGGTTCTCCTTGTTCTCCAGGGAACATCCACGTTCTACTGCCAGCATTAGCCGCAATTTAAGTAGCCTGAATCGACAGCATAGAAGATGAAGCTAAAGAACTGTATTCTCCAGGAGAACCCGCTGGAACCTTTAGAACCCTTGTCGGAGTTTCTTCTCACAACTTATCAGGCGTATTCCGATTCATTGTCTGTCAATCACAGCTCATGAGCAGATGATTCACACTGTGATTGGTCATCATACACACATCCACACACCACTACACAAACACATCTACACACCTTTATAAATACACACATCTACACACCTGCAGACACAAAAACATATCTATAAACTCACACAGCCACACATCCACACACCTCCATACATACACACCTCCATATGTCTCAAGACACACTTACACTCACACATAGACACATACCTCTACACACATCTACACACAGCTCAACATGCACACACTCATACATCCATAAATCATTACACACACACACACATATATCGACATACCTCTAGACACACACACATACCTACACACGCACAGACACACGTCCATATACCTCTACACACACATGCCACTACACACACTTACAAACACACCTCCAAACACCTTTAAACACACTTCTGCTTACACCTCCATACACATTCCTTCACACTCACCTCCACACACACACACACACACACACACACACACACACCCACCCACCCTGGTCTGGACTGCATGAACCTGCACACACACCTCTATATCACTCCATCTGTGTTGCTGTGTTATGCACCATGCAGCAGTTTGAGCTCTGTGTCTGCGTGTGTGTGTGTGTGAGTGTGTGTGTGTGTGTGTGTTAGCTGCTGACAGCACAGGTCCAACCAACCATGACCGTCAGGCCCTGATGGCATCATGTCTTCAGAGTTCCATCTTACCATGGAGAACATCAGATGTTCTCAAATTACATTCATAGCATCTTCAGGTTCAGGAAGCAGGTCCATCTGGTGTGACTGAAAGAGTGAATGGTTGAACACATTTGGCCCTGTGATTGACAGGTGACTTAAACCCCACCTCTTGCTCAGTGACACCTGTGATTGGCTATGGATTATTAACGTTGGCTAGCTCTATGCTTGTTTCCTAGCTGGGCGCTGCTAACCTGTCTTGTGATTCCTCCCACAGCGATGGAGGAGCTGGTCTGCGAGCTCCGCCTCTTCCTGGACCTCCTGGACCGGGAGTACCTGAGCGCCGGTGTGCGAGAGAAGAAGTTGCACCTCTCCAACATCCTTCACCGAGTCCTGGCAGACAAAGGTCAGAGGTCAACGTCGATGTTATTCATATTCACATCCGGAGCGCTGTAATCTACTTATAATTTAGAACCCTTGTCCAGATTTAGATCAGGTTTAGTTTACTGGAGGTCGGGGGTTGCTGGGTGAAACCTGGTTCAGACCTGATGGTGTGGTTACCATCTGCATAGCTTGGCTGCTAACATGACCTGGATGCTAATGGGCCCAGGTGCTAACAGGCGTGGTATGCTAAAACCTCTCATTAACCAGACCTCAGTACTAATAGACCTAGATGCTAACGGACAACCATGGGACCTTCATCGGCTGTTGCCAAATAACTCCTAATTTAATTGGATAAATTCTAAAAGGGGTGAATTGTGCCTCCTAGCCTAAACGGAAGTTGCTGGATGATGACATATGTTGATGACAGCATCCTAACAACAGCATCTTCCTATTAGCCGTGACAGTTACAGCGTCCGGGAAATAATCCTGGGTTGCTGTGAGCTGTCAATTAAACTCCCTAACCTGCAGGCGGGGGTATAAGTATGTAATAATGGTGTAGTAACAAATTTATAACCAAAATTACACGTAATCAAGGCCTCCTTTTTGATGAGATCTCTCCTCCCGTGAGGCCACGCGCCCCACTCCAGGAAATGCCAAATGTTTTTTAACCAAGGTGTGTGTTGTGTGCCCCCCCCCCAGCAGAGCCGTCGTTCAAGTCAGAGATACACAGCGGTCTGCCGGCGCCACCTCAGATGCCCCTCCCTGAGATCCCTCACCCATGGCTGGTAAGACACACCCTCCCATGACCTTTGACCCCCGCCTGTCCCCGTTAGCATCATTAGCATAGAGTTCTAGCTTCTTATTTATTTTGACCTTTGAAAGCCTGGTCGAAACCTGAGAGCTAATCCTGCTATTTCTTAGCTTCGGCCGTGGTCCATGCTAACAGCTAAGTTGCTAGTCTTTCAGGAAAAGCCCTTGACAAACCAATGAGCTGCCGGTTGCATCATGCTAGCAGTGCCGTGCCGCTCCGACCCAAATGACTTCCATCTGTGTTGATGTTGGAGAGCAATGACGCCCCCCTCCCCCGCCCTCCCCCAGCGGCTGCTAACGGTTCCACGCGCTACGTTCCGCTGCGTCACAGAGGTTCCGCGGCCTGTTTTTGTCGCCCCTTCTCTTTTTTCCGTTTTTCACAGCGAAGCGGCAGCGAGGGGCCGCTTGTGTTTCCCATTACGCTCCAGGGCCCGGCTTGGAATCCGCCCCCCCCCCGCCCCCCCCTTCATCCGCAGTCAGACGGCGCTCTCCACCCCGGCCGCTCTGGACGGCAAATATGCGTCGCCATGGCGGCCACAGAGTGCACGTCCACTCCTGGAAATCCAGAGGTGTCATTAGCGGTTAGGCGCCATCCCTGAGCGGCGAGGAGCACTGAGCTGCGTGGCTGCAGAGGGGGAGTGTTGACTCGTGGCTGGCGGGGGGGGGGGAGGGGGCATCAGGACTCCACGCCGGCGTGCTGTGTCAGGCTACGATGTCGACCTAACAGCCCTTCTTAACTCCCTCCCTGTGTGCAGCCCTGGTGACCACAACAGAGCCCGCGATGACCTCGGCGCCACTGTGTCACCCCCTCACAGGAAATGAGTTCGCTAAACGGCCCATATTGTGTGTGAATGTGGGTGAGGGGGTGGCACTGTTGCCACGACAACCAAACAAGCGCCAAATAGTGAAAGTGATAAAGCGCGGTGCCGTTCTGAGATGCGCCAGCGTCTTGGTGTTTCCTCCCCCAGACGGAAAATAAGTTCCCCCTGGAGAAACCAAAGCAAGTATGGAACTCCCCCCACGATACACGCTGTGGTTCGGCCCGTTGCTAGCTTGCTCCAGGCAGCTAGCTGCCCCCCCTCTAGCAGAACAAACCTGTGGAACCTTGGAAGGTGTGCAGGAACCTTTGTGCACGTGAAGGTGTCTTTTACTGAACAGTGTAAGCACAGCTTCTTTGTGGGCGGAGTCTGCTAGACGTGCACTTCCGGGGTGCAGTCTGCTGCGGCTATATGGAGCCGTAGGCTAACTCATGCAGCTGCGTTCTTTGTAAGGTGTTAGCATGTCTAGCATTAGCACTGGTTTGCTTTGGCGTTGTTCTTTGTTCACTCCAGGTTCATTGACGACTAAATTGTCAGCAGGTGTGGATGAGAGGGTGAATGATTGGATGACTGACAGGTGAGCTCCGCACGTGTCATTGTCTGTCCAATCAGGTGCAACCAGGAAGTGAGACGCCAACCAGATGTCACTTCTTTGGTGATTGTTTCCGACTGACAGCAAAGGTCACACACAGCTGTCCCTGATTGGCCGACCTCCTCCTCCGCCCCCTTCGCTCAGACCACATTATTCAAGTCCTCCCCCCCCACCATGGGTGGAGGAAGGGGAGGCAGGAAACGCCCGGCCCAATCTCACATTCTTTTGTTTTTGTGGTTCTGCTTGCCAACAGGAACATCCGCCAGTGGTAGCACCTGTCCTGCAGAGTGTGTGTGTGTATGTGTGGGTGGAGGGGTGTAACACTAGCATGGGTGGGTGTTCCTGCACAAACACTGAGCTGGAACATTGAGATGTGTATCGCAGGGGAGGTTACTGCGTTCCGTGTGTGAGGCTAGTTAGCTGAATGCTAAGCTCCACTGGCTTTACCAATGGACAGCTGTCACTGATCTCCCACCCCTCCACCTCCACCCCCTGGATATGAAGCTGCACGGGTGGAACCGTAGCAGAAATGGCCATCTAAAAGTAGCTTTTTGCATCCGAAAGTGACGCAGATATCCTGCTGACCTGCTGACCCCTGTCCTTGGACGGGGACGGGACAGGGTCTGGTGCCCTTTGGTGGTGACTGGAGAAAATAGAAAAACATCACAGAGCCACCCATGAAATTTAAAGATCAGAGCCCAATGTGGACATCTGACCTGTCGCCCCCACATGTCATTGTTTATGAAACCAGGAGTTCATCATCTCCAACCCTCACCCTTGAGCCAATCACAGCTGATGAGAGGTGGGGTTTAACCTGGATGCTGCTGAACGTTCCTCAAGAGGTTGCTAAGGAACGTTTGGAGCAGTCGAAAAAACACCCTGTGAAGGCGAGATAGTGTTCTTCAGGTTGTCCCGGGACAGAGGGGTCAGAGCCGGGTCGACCCTGCCCGAAGGAACGTAGGCAGGGGGAGGGGGGCTGAGGAGAACCTCAGACCAGACTGGAAACACATGTTCTCCAGCCATGGGTGGCAGCAGCCGGTAATGAGAGGAACATCTGAGACCAACTGCAGGAATCAGGTCAAGGGGAAGGAGAGAATGGTACTCCACCCCTCCCGCCCCAGCACCTCCACCTCCTCCAGCACCACCACCACCCTGATGACCTCGTCCAGGCCAGCGTCGGTGAGTCTGGAGAACTGGAGCACCCGGTTCTCCTTGAAAGTTGAAGGAGCCTTCTGCACACTGTCTGCAGGAACAGATTTGGGATTAGTCTGGGATTACCAAAACATACCCTGGTCGAAGAGTGTAGGACACACCCTTGTCTTGGAGTGCTGTCCATCAAGGTGGACCACTGAGAACGGCAGAGATCTAAAGGTTGGACCTTCTCAGTATACCGATGACTCCTGCCATAATCTGGATTTTGCTCCAGGTCAGGGGATCATGGGAAATGTATTTTTTCCCTTCCTGGTGTCCCATTAACAGAACAGCTAACCGTGCACCAACTCACCTATACAGGGTACATATGGATCTTAGATATTTGGGTGGAGAGTCCCGGGCCACCTGGGTACCCTGGAGTCCTCCAGCCGCGCGTCAAACCTGAGAGGAACCTGACGCGATAAGAGTTTTAGGAATAGACTCACAAGTGAGGACAAACCACCAGCATGCTGGAAAGGCACCATGGAACGTCAGCAGGGGTCCGGCTGAAGAAGAAGAAGCGGGTCAGAACTATTCACAGTTGGAGGAAGTGCTTTGTTTTCAGAGAACTTCTCGAGATGTTGGATGAAATCCCGGAGCGGTCACGCCCTCATAGCTTAAGTCAGTGATGTATGAAGCTCATCGTGATGGTGCACCATCTCCGTCCAGACCTGTGTGCAGCTGGGACACCCTCTCTGAAACATCTACTAAAAGAGTCACCATCGCTGGGGCACCATGCAGAACTCCATTAGAAAAATACCTGTTTTAAAAGAAATTTGTTTCTGATAGTGCATCTGGATGTGATGCAGCATGAAATCATATTTCCTAAGAATCAGAGCGGTGAGGTGGTGAATTAAGCTAAACTTTGAGGTTTCTGTCCTGACTCTGCCTGGGCCTATCACGGGAACTGCTTCGAGGTATAAAAGAATAATGTGTTCACCACCACAGGAAGGGAGCCTGTGCTGAACTCCATTCAAATAACAGTTGTTTTTAGAGCTGCTGGTTATTTCCCTGCCTTCAGATGCTACGCGGAGGGAAATTTTTATGAATTTGTATAATTTTGCAAATCCAGCTTGATGATCTCTTGGCCCCCTGGGCTCTTGGATCCATGTATTTGCCCCATCAATAATGAGAAATGAATGGTGAAGCTAAACCTCGTCTCGCTAAGACATTCGCTAAATGCTATTATTCTTGCGAATGGTTAAACCCGTTGGCAGCAAACGCAAACATCAGTGATATTAGAACAGTATGGGTTTGTCCTCATATGAGGACATCCGAGTGCAAAAGGTCTGCGTGTTTAAAACCCAAGCCCACCTTTTATTTGTATTCATTCTAAAGAGAAACGGAATTCTCGTCTCTCCGAGTATCGCTTGAACGTCTCACAGCTCAGCGCCTGTGTGTGTGTGTGTGTGTGTGTGTGTGTGTGTGTGTGTGTGTGTGTGTGTGTGTGTGTGTGCGCGCGCGAACGGTCTCTAAGCCTTGAGTCATCACATAGCAGAGCAGTGGGATCACACATTCTGGAGTCTTATATCAGGGATTCTGCTGCTCTCGGGGAAAAAAAACGCCTGGCCAGACAAAGGAGTCCCTCCTGTCTTCTTCTTCTTCTTCTTCTTCTTCTTCCCATCTTTTCTCAGGCGCTACCATACGTTAGCGGCAGGAAACAGTTGCCAGGCTGCAGGCGGGGGACCTTATTGTTTGGCTTCCCCTTGAGGGGAAGTTTCTAGCAAGGACAGGGTGGGGTGGGGGTCCTCCAGGGTGGGGGCCACTGGCAGCGCCAGAGTTTATCGAGGTGGAGGAAATAGTTCCCCTGGTGACGATGGGTGGATGACTCCTACCGAACCTGAACCAGAAGCAAGCAAGGGATGGGTTCTAAGATGGGGGGGGGTCAAGCTGGATCGTGTTACCTCACTGGTCGGACTTTCCCTCTGTTCATTCCCGTTCTGCACTTTTCTTCTGGTTTTCACCGAAGTGATTCAGTGCAGAACGGGGCCTCGGGGCCACCGGAGGACATTTTTGTAGTTCCCTGCAAGTGACCAAGATAATAATGTCTAATAACCAGTGAAAAAAAACAGTAAAAGAACGGTTTGTAGTATGCTAGTTAGCAATAAAACTACAATGTAACCGTTTGAGGACACTGGGACTTTACCCCTGTAAGTGGCCATATTAGCCAAATGGGTGGAGGTGCGGCACTCAGCGGCGCCTCCCGTCGGGCTCACTGCGTCTGGATAGAGGATGAAAAAACAGGAAGTTAATGTTTGACCGGAAACAGCAGCCTGACGTCTCTGTGTAAATAATCACATCATCTGCAAATGTGTGCACTTACCAGCAGTGGGAACCTTCTGGTTGGGGTGAACCTGTGAGGAACATGCTTGTGCATGACAGCATGACTATAGAGCAACTTCAGGAACTCTGAAGCCTCATCGATTTGTGGCTGCACAATACCTTCTTAACACTGTCATGTAATTCGCTAGCAAGTACTACATTTTTGCTAATTGCCGGGTGGATATTCCATGGAAACAGTTTTCCCCTGCGAATAGGAGTGTCGTTGATCCGGAGAATCTGCAGAAATGGTGAAGCTGCTCGCCAGACCAATCGGAAAATGACAGGTCGTGCTCCGCAGAGCGTTAAGTGTCATCTGCGCTAACAGATTAGCCTCTGTCTTTTTCCCTCCTGCTCACACTCAGGCGGATCCTCTCCCGTTACAACAGGAAAGGGTAATGACAGCTTTGTGCCGACGTCTCGGTGTGACGATGCGCACACTTCCTACTCTCCTATGACATCACCAGCGAGTGGGGCCTTGATTGGCTCAACCTCGCTTATCATTCCACTGGTGCTACTCAAGTACTTTCTCGTACCTTTCTATGCATTTTCTTGTCATTTATTTCTGGCTGCTGTTAATGTACCTTGAAGTTCTTGCCGATCTGATCTGACCAGGGGACGTATTATGGGATATTTACTGATTCTGAATATCATTCATTCATTAACTTTCATTTTTATCCTGCACTGAGGGTTTCAGGGGGCTGGAGCCTATCCCAGCTGTGATTGGGCAAGAAGCAACATTTACCCTGGACCAATCACAAGGCCACATATAGAGACCCTTCTCATACACACATCTGAACAACTCAGGGTGTCCAATAGTACTGTGAGAGGAACCCAGGAGAACCCGGAAGAGCCCAAAGGAGACATGGGGAGAGCATGGAGACTCCACGCAGAAAGGCCTAGAGAAGATGGCCCCTTGTGGGAATTCAACTGGGACTCCTACAAGGGGCCATCTTCTCCAGGTCAGAAGGGTGGACGAGTGCCTTCAACAGAGGTTCTCTGTCCGCAGGTCTGGGTTTTGTCCCAACCAGCGGCTCCTCCTCCCGTCTCTCTTCTTGATCCGGCGCTGGTCTTGTTTTTCTCTGGAACCCAATACCTTGTAATTACCGTCTCTGCCGGCGCACAAACATTCCTGCTCTCGTCTCCCCGGCTGAGCTTTGGCCAACTGTTTTTCACGAATCCGACGCGTTGTCGATCTTCTGCACTTCCTGTGTCGTGATAAGTCCACGCAGCCTTGAAAAATAGGAGACAGTTCGGATTGTCCGGAGTTTTATCGTGAACGTTTGCGACATCGGGATTCTTGTGACTTTGGGAGTTCATCCACGAACACCCAACCGAACACCTCATGTGGTCAATCCCGAAGTACCCATGTGAGGACACCGGGACTAAACCCGGAATGCTCCAGTATAATACTTCCTTAGCAAGGATGTAGCTTTGCTGTGATAGTTGTACATTGGTGGTTGACAATAAGACTGAACCATCCGACTGCAGAGGGAGTGCAGTCCCAGCATTCTCAGATGGGGACTTCCTAATTCCCAACCTACATGGATCAAAGTGTAAACTGTCCTCATTTGAGGACAGCTGTTCCACTCTGGTCATACCTGCGTCCTATCTGATTTCATTTTCGTTAAATGTTGAAAATAAAGGAAAAAGATGTTGTTTCTTCGCCCCACAGAACCCAAACAGCGGACCTCCTCCACTGCCCAGCTCCTCGCTACCGGAGGGTTACTATGAGGAGGCGGTTCCTCTGAGCCCTGGGAAGGCCCCTGAGTACATCACATCCAGTGAGTATGCGGTGCTATACGGACATTAGATGTTGTCTTTTCCGGTTCTGTCATACCTTCATTTGGTGCGGTACCTTTCCCTCTCAGACTATGACTCGGATGCCATGAGCAGCTCCTACGAGTCGTACGACGAGGAGGAGGAGGACGGGAAGGGTCAGAAGATGCATCACCAGTGGCCGTCCGAGGAGGCGTCCATGGATCTGGTGAAGGACGCACGAATCTGCGCCTTCCTCCTGCGCAAGAAGCGCTTTGGGCAGTGGACCAAACTCCTCTGTGTCATCAAGGACAACAAGCTGCTGGTGGGAGTTGCCTTCTGATGTAATTTGGAACGCAGATCTAGTTGACAAAGTCACGGATGAACCTCTGCCTCGGTGTGTCTCCATCAGTGTTACAAGTCCTCCAAAGATCAGACGCCCCAGATGGAGCTGACCCTGTCCGGCTGCAGCATCACCCACATTCCCAAAGACGGCAAGAAGAAGAAGCACGAGCTGAGGATTGTCCACCAGGGGGCGGACGCCCTGGTGCTCGCGGTGCAGAGCAAGGAGCAGGCAGAGGAGTGGCTGAAGGTAAAGAGTACTTAATGCTAACCTCACTTCAACCTTCAGCGTCTTGCGTCCTCATTTGAGGGCTTTTGTTGATGAGTTTTCTCCACCTATCACATCCCTCAGACCGTTATGCATGTAACTATGCAAGCATGTAACACCAGCAGCTGTTGTTCTTCGGGACTTCTCCGTAACGTGAAGCCGAGACCTGTCTAATCCCTGGTTGCACATTCTTTACCCACAACCATCAATCAAATAAAGAATCAGGCTATGCTGAACTACAAGAACACCGGTTGCTGTTAGCAACATCAATCTGGTTTCGCTACCAGAGGAAGGTGGTGAATTCTCCACGAACTGTTTGCATGGAAGTTCTCCAGATGGTGCCACTCAGGTCCAAGTCTGTTCTGGCCTCTCTTGTTACTAACGGGATTGTTAGCGGGACTGATTTTGGAATGAGAAACACGGAGAGAGCCCAGTCCACCATTGGATCAGAACTACCAACCTTTCTGCTGTGAGGTGGAGCACGGGGAGCTTCACATTCAGGTTCCTTCCACCTCCACCTCGAGGAACCTATAGCAGCACCAATGTCCTCCGATCTTAAAGCCGCCCCCCATCTTGCCACTCCAGATTTGTCTGTTTACGGCTCTTCTCGAACTGTACTTCCTGTGTGAGTCCATGATGGCGGCCTTGGTTCTGACATTTCCATGTTCTATGTCTTGTGCGTGAGGTCATATCCCCCTCGGTCCTCCGGCGGCGGGCAGGACCACCTTCGCGCCTGATAATGTTTATGTCCGCCAGGAACGGGAGATCAAACTCACTCCGGAGCTAAGTTAGCGCTCGCTGGTCGTGCGCAGACCCGTGAAAACAAACACATCCTGGTACAACCCGCCGACACTAACAACTGCGCTAACTGTTGCCCCATAAGGGGTATTTAGTCAGGTGCGCGAACTGGAGGAACATATTGAAGTGATAAGACAGATTTAGGTTATGGCCGCCTCCCCCCCCTCCCCTCGACAGGATGGTATGGTCCGCTCAATCAGTACCCGTGCACTCAGTCATGCTGCTGCAATCAGCATCATGAGAACCAGCTGGCGGCGTGCTCACCTCCGCGGAAACTCACAACGTTGTCAACGGCGGTAGTATGCTAAGCTAAAGTGGTACCTGCAGGACCTTCGAGGAGCACCAATCAGCTTCAAGACAAAGAAGTCTCAGTGCTGAAACACACTTGCTAACCGGTTGACGTTAGCCTTCTTTTTCGTGATGGAATCCAGAGAGTAGGGCAGCGTCCTAGATCCCTTGTTGGTTATGTCTAAACAGCCGTGTTGTGTTATTAATTTATCAGCAGTCTTTTGCTAATCATTAGCAAGAAATTTGAGTGTGTGTGTGTCTGTGTGTGTGTGTAACCCCTTGGCTGCCCTCTGACCTTGCAGGTCATGAGGGAGGTGTGCGTCAACGGCGGCTTCGACTCTGACGGCACCGGATCCGGGTCCCCCGTGCACAAACCCGAGCTGGAGAAGGTAACGTTGCCATGGCGACAGCAGTCTCAAATTCTGCTGATACTCCAGAAGAACCCCAGCTAACTAATATTAATTAGCATTTGCTAATGTATCACTGGGTTTGGAGTAAATTCAGCATCATGATAAAATAGCAATACTTCTGTAATATTACTACTACCCTAATGTACTAATAAGCATTTTATACAATGAAAAGTGTGTAACTTTACTTCATTATATAGTAGTATTGCAGTAGTAGTAATATCTCAAGGCCACCATGAATAAAGGGCTGATGCAACATCTGGTGACTTTGGTGTGTGTGTGTGTGTGTGTGTGTGTGTGTGTGTGTGTGTGTGTGCGTGCCTGTGCGCACGCATGCATGCATGTGTGTGTGTGTGTGTCTTTTGACTTCCAGAAGCCCTCGTGCGACCGACCGAGCTCTGACGGCGAGGCCCCGCATGAGAACGGACATGTGGAGAAAGACCAAGGTGAGTCCTTCTGGAAGGTTCCACTGAGGCATTTCTGGTTAGAATCAGATGTTGGAGCACTAGAACCTTCAGATTTCTGGAGAAACCAGCACTGTGTATTTGTCGGTGTTCCCATGGAAACTATGGAACGCAAAGGTTCTCCTGATTCCTCATCATCTATGAGCAGGAACCCAGGCAGGAGAACGTTGAGAGAACAGAAAGGAAAAATCTATGTTGGAGAACATGTAGACGGGACTACTGGAGAATGTCAGCACGCCTCCATCCAGCTGGTTGCCATGGAGACGCGGGGCAGAAACAAAGCCAAGACCCCTTTAATTTAAATTCAATATGTATATGATATACTATGTAAATATAGTATATTGCATATATATGCTAATTTCTATTTTAATGTTATGTCATTTAAAGCAAATGTCTATGTAATTACCATCTCAGGAAATTAAGACATTTCATTTAAGGCAATTTCCTCTTCATTTTTTGAAGATTTAAGGCCATTTTTGAGTGAATTGCAGTATTTTCATTTGATTTTATTTCAGTTTTTGAAGTAGTTTTCAACCATTCACGGTAACTCAGGTACTTTTGGTCATTTTACATTATTTACAGCAATTTTTAAGCTAATTCATGTCCCTTTTTAGGTTATTTACAGTAATTTTGAGATGATTTACTGCTATTTTCAAGATGTCTTTGGCCAATTTTATGGTATTTAGGTCACTTATGGTCCTTTTAGGAGATTTGTATTCAATTTATTACATTGGTTGGTCAGCAAATTTTAATTTCATGACAACTTGATGTTGGTTGCCACGCAACCGTCGCTTGTCCTCCCTGCAGGGAAGGGGAAGAAGGCGTCCAAGGCAGAGCAGAAGGCGGGGACGGTGGGGAAAGGGGCGGGGAAGAAGATTACCAAGATCATGGGCCTGGGAAAGAAGAAGCCATCCACCGACGAGCAGACGTCTTCGGCTGAGGAGGACGTGCCCACATGCGGTGAGACCGAGGACACCGCGCCGTCGCGCACTTCCGATCTCTCCGGTTCGCCCTGTGACGGCCCGCTTTGATTGACAGGCTACCTGAACGTGCTGTCCAACAACCGCTGGCGGGAGCGCTGGTGTCGTCTCCGCGACAACCAGCTGCTGCTCCACAAGGACCGGGACGACCTTAAGAGCCACATCGCCTCACTGCCCCTTCGCGGCTGTGAGGTTAGCCCGGGTCTCGACCACAAGCACCCCTTCGCCTTCCGCCTGCTGCGCAACGGCCAGGAGGTGGCGGTGCTGGAGGTAGGCACCCTCGGGTCGCGGCTCCTCGGTGTTAGTTTAGCAGAACGCCACCTGACACTAGCGAACCCCTTTCGCTGATCATCAGCCATGGCTTGCACTTTTGGGTGCTAGGTTTGCTCCAAGGACATGTAAAAGAGGGCTTAAAGTGACTTGGAATTATTTTTAAAGATATACGTTCTGGCCCGAGGTGAGTCCAGCCATATATTGCTGGAACCTCTCAGCAGCAGCATGCACCACAGGCTGCGTCCGCACCAGAGAGGTGATGTTCCATGTTCTTAGAGATAGCTTCTGTAGCCGCAGGTGGAACCGCCAAGGTTCCCTCGCTCGGGTCGTCACCAAACTCACATTGCATCCAACCCACATGGCCCCTGCTATGAGTGGTGAACCCGAGGGAAGGTGGACCCATGTTCCCCTTTCAAGCTGAAAGCCATCGAGCCCTTGTGGGAAAACCAGGTCAATTTGTCTTTTTCATCATTTGGGGGTCTTCTTTAGCTATGTTTTACCATAATATTTACATATTTGCGGTAAAAAAAAATGTATGTGATTTATAATAATATTTAGATTCATGTGGTATTTTTTCAGATGATGTAGAGTAAAATTTAGATGTGTGTGGTAGTTATTTTGGTGATTTATGGTAATATTTAGACAGTTTAATAAATCTTTACATAATTTGTGGTAATGTTTTGACATTTGTGGTCATTTTTAGATGAGTGACGATAATATTTAGATATTTGTGGTTAATTTTTAGGGTGATTAATGGTAATTTTTGATGTTTTTAGTACATTTTTAGCTACTCTAAAGGTAATATTTAGATATTTGTGGTTACTTTGACGGTGATTTACGGTAATATTTGGTTATTTGTGGTACTTTTCAAGATTAATTACGGCAATAGCTAGATATTTGTGCTAAAACTGTTGATGATTTAAGGGAATATTTAGATCTTGGTGGTAAATTCTCCTTCTTAAAGTCAGGGATGCCTATATTCTGGTCCTTACGGTGACCGTCTCCACATCTAAAAGACGCAGCCAGAGGTCACTCACGGACCTTCTGAACCCGTCTCCATCTTGACCTCATGCTGCTGGTCCCACAGGCGTCCTCGTCCGAGGCCATGGGCCGCTGGCTCGGGGTTCTCCTGGCCGAGACGGGTTCTACAACCGACCCGGCCACCCTGCACTACGACTACATCGATGTTGAGACCACAGCCAACGTCATCCAGCTTGCCAAGCAGTCCTTCTGGTGAGGACGCATTCACACACACACACAAATACTCCAATACCCACTTAGCATGTTAGCATTTGGAGGCAGAGGTCAGCAGAAAGGTTCTAATCCAGGCCTAGAGTGGGTTCTTCTTGTGTGGTTCTCCACGTTCTCCTGCCTGGGTTCCCTCCATATTCTCCCCCAGGGTTCTCCCTTTTTCTTCTCTGCATGTTCTCCTACCTGGGTTGTCTCTTTGAGTCCTCTCCAGGTTCTCCTGCCTGGCTTCTCTCCAGGTTCTCCTGCCTGGCTTCTCTCCAGGTTCTCCTGCCTGGGTTCTCTCCAGGTTCTCCGTCTTCCTCTCACAGGCCAAGAACATTCAGCAGGTTCATTGAAGACCCTGTGGGTGTGAATGAGAGGGTGAATGGTGGGATGATTGACAGCTGACCCATCTGGGTTAAACCTCTCTCCTGGAATTAGCCCAGCCCCTTTTTAACCCTGTTAGCAGGATGTATAGACAGTGAATGAATGAGTGGATGGATGGATGGATGAATGAATGAATAAATGAGTGGATTGATAAATGAATGAATTAATGAGTGGCTGAATGGATGAATTAACAAGTGATGGGTGGACAACTGAATAAATGAGTGGGTAAATGAATGGATGAATGAATGAGTGAATGAATGAATGCCTGGATGAATGAATAAAAGAATGGATGGATTAGTGAATGAATGGATGGATGAATGTCTGGATGGGTGGATTAGTGGATGAATAAATGGATGGGAAACAAATAAATTTATGGATGGGTGGGTGAATAAATGAGTGGATGGATGAATGTAGGAATGGATGAACAAATGAGCAAATAGATGGATGGATGAATGAATGAGGGGATGATGAACGAATAGATGAGTGGATTAATGAATTCATTTATTCAGACTGTCTTTCTCCTCCCAGTTTCACCAGTAAGCGTGCCGTGTCTCCGAACCCGTACCTGGACACCCCGGTGAACGGGTACGCCTGCCCTTCGGGCACGGCCCTGCACTACGACGACGTGCCCATCAACGGCACGGTGAGGGCGCATGTGCGCAACACACACACACACACACACACACACACACACATACACAAAGACAACAATCGGAGGGATACATTTGGGCAAAGCGTGAAATGTAGTCTAGCTGTAAAGTAATCGAGAGGTTTTGACTAAATTAGCATAAAGTTTGCTGCAGGTTAGCAGGAGACGATGAACATCAAAAAAATTTTCCAAGTCGACTCTTAACACAATCTACAGTGTCAGAAGCCACACGTCCATTAGCCACGGTAGAAGTTTTCACACTCCAGGACTTAGCTAACCTGTCTCCCTGGCCATCTGGACTGTCAAGGAATGTTCAGTGAACACCCTAAGAAGATCCTAAAGAAGCCCATTGCTAGTAAGTTTAGCACCACAGGGTACATGTTAGTTGATCTCCCTCAAAACCATCAAGCAGTAATTGTGCTAAGCTAACTAGCCGGGGGTGGGAGCTGGTGATGATGGCAGCCTAGTGAATCTATTCACTACCAGTGGTCGTGCTAAACTTATTAGCAGGGGGAAGGACTTGGCTCTGTCTTTCTTCATCTATCTATCTCCATGTTGACAACATGCTGAAGGAACATTGTAATTTTAGAAACTTAGCAGCTGTTGATGGAGGCAGTTACAAATCCCTCCGCTAGCAGTAGTTGTGCTAAGCTAACTGGCAGGTGGCGGGACCTGGCTCTTTCTATATTCATCCGTTAATCTTAACGTTGGAGGACCATCAGCCTTCTTTTATGAGTTAGCAGCTGCTGATGGAGGTAACTAACATCCATCTGCTAGCTGTAGTTGTGCTAAGCTAACTAGCATGTGGGTGGGACTTGGCTCTGCCTCCTCATTAGAATACAGTGAACTAATGTGTTCTTTTAACCTCCTGCCTAGAACTTCTACTAACCTTCTCCCCGGTAACCTCCTCTCCTCCCATCCTTCCCTGCTGTAAGGAGGCACAGTACTCCAGTCCCACCAGAAGGGGACGCATTCCCGAGGAGGACGGTCACTATGAGAATGTGGCTCCGCCCACAGTGGCCTCCTGCTCTCCTCTCAAGCCTTCCTCCTCCTCCTTCTCCTCCTCTTCCTCCTGCCAAACCTCCTCCTCCTCTTCCTCCACCAGCCGCTACAAAACCCCTGTTAATAAGATCTCCTCTCAGTCCATCTCCGCCAATGCTCCGGACGCTCAGGTGACTAACACTCTTATTTTTCCACCTCTTCCTCTTTCTCCTCTTCCTCCAGACCGCAACCCTCAGTGACAGTTGCAGTACCAGGTTTGTCCACCAGGTGTTCTCCAGTTTTCAGAGTTCTACCTGTGGGTTCTCGCCATGTTTTGCTGCCTGGGTTCACTGAGAACCAGCTTGTCTGTAGGTGTGAGTGTGTATGACTGACAACATGTTAAGTCCCGCCCCTTGACCCGGGCAAAGCTGTGATTGGCTGTGACATGTCCTCCATCTCCTGGTGGAGCTTCTTCATGATGAGCAGATATATGAAGTTCTCCAACACCTCTTCCTGAGAGTTCAGCTCATACTGTGTTGCACGTGTGTGTGTGTATGTGTGTGTGTGTGTGGTTGTGTTTTCTCCTCTGTGTGTAATTTATATTTTTACGGGGCTTCCTCCTTGCCCGCTGAGTCACCGCACCGTGTGTACGCAGCTCCGCCTCCTTGCCACCACACTTTGATGTGTGTGTGTGTGTGTGTGTGTGTGTGTGTGTGTGTGTGTGCCACTGCAGAGCGGTTTGATTCACGGTTTGATTCAGGGTTCTCATGGTGACCTTCAAACCTTAAGGTCATGATCTTGAGGATGACACACACACTCACACATGCCCCACTGACACACACACACACACACACACACACACACACACACACACACATAACTATATATAGTATATTATATATTTATATATATATATATATATATACTATCATGTATATTGTGTACAGCACATCTTCTCATACAGACATGTAGACACACACACCATGAAAAAGGGGACATGGGCTTGCACGCCACACACACACCACATTCATGCACGCACACACTGTCAGAGATGCACACACACACACACACACACACACACAAAGAGAAATAAGCTGAGACACACATTCAGAAACAAACACAATCATACTAAACATAGACATACAACACAGACACAAACAAGTCCTCACACATGCACACTACACTCGTCCAGACACTACACACACATTCTGAAATAAACACACACAAGCTGCACTGAGACACACACACCATGAAGATCCACACAAACAAGGGATCACATGAACACACACACACACCCGCAAGCGTGAACATTCTGAACACATTGACACGCACAAGTAAAGAGGAAATGCAGACTCACACTCACAGACACACATGAAAAACACATAGATGCTCAAACACAAACACACACCATGAACATGAACATAAACACAAACATACACACACCGTGAACATAAACACAAACATGGACTCACATGGACACAAACTTGCAAACTTATATGCAAACACACAGACACACTCTCAGACAAAAAAAAATACATTGATGTTTACACACACACACGTGCACACACTAACACGCACACACACACACACACACCATGCACAGACTTGGTTACGGATTGATTGATTGATTGATTGATTAATTGTTTTTCCAGTTGTAATCCGCCTGATAACATTAAAGATACTTCAACCTTATTTTGGTCCGTAAACCGAGTTTTCAGGAAGTAGTCTGTTCCTAAACCGAGGTTCCACTGTATTTTTTTTCTGTTCGGATTAAACTGAATCCAGCAAGAGACTTTCATTAGCTTGAAAAATTAGCCAAGAGATTAGTGGGTGATTAATCAACAAGTGCAGTTTACTTGTATCTTTCAAACAAGCCAGAAATTAGCTTCAGATAAGCATCGGGGGATTCAAAGCTTCCTGAAAACTGTGCGAATGGCAAAACTTTCCTTTCAGAAAAAAGTATCTTAGATATCAATTAGAAAATTGCCAGAGGAAGTTCGAAAACAAACTAGCAAGAAATGACCAAAGTGTTAGCTTGAAAGGTTCCCAAACATACGTCCCTGATGATCGTTGAATTAAAAGAGTCGACTGTATGTGCAGTATTTGAGGTTTCTGTCCCTTCTCCTCCTCCATTCAGCTCAAAGGGAAGAAAGGCCCCGCCTCCAACGGCGTGGCGTCCAAGCAGAAGGCGGAGCTGAAGGCGGCACAGAAGAAGAATGGGCTCGGCGGGACGAGTGGGGCATCATGCCTGAAGAGGAACAACTCCAGTGAGTGGCACAGGCTAGCGCTTGCTAACGTAGCAAACGTCAACGAGGGGGTTAATAACCTGAACTGGGACAGGAAGTGGCTGCTGATTGGCTCTTGAACCCGCCTGCTGCGTCAGATGGTGAGGTAGCAGATTGATTGAGCGGCTTGTGCACGTGCACGCGCGCTGGTTAGCCTCAGTGCATTTTCCAGCCGTAATTAATGGCTGCTAGCGGCGGCGGCGCTGGAGTTCAGCGGGTTTCCGAGGAGTTCATGTCTAACCGCCGTCCTGATAAACACGCCCCCACCCCCTCCCTCTGAGGTCTAGTTGCCATGGAAAGTCCCCCCCACCTCCCTCGCTAGGCTGGGAATGCAGCGTCACGTAAAGGGGGGGGGGTTCTGGCCTGGTTTTGGTGGAATCCAGATGCTGGCCGGCGGTTCGCAGGAATCTCATTTCAAGCTCAAGTCCTGAAACCCGTCTCAGATCCCTGACCTCCTTTTCTGTCTGCTGGTTGCTCGGAACCAGAAAAAAGAACCTCCATAACCAGGGGGTCCTCACCTGGGGACACCGGGTTTGCAGAACCTCATCATCATAATAATAACGCCAAAATATATTCAGCCACTTTCATGTGATTTAGACACAACTTTACAGGTACATCTTGGTTAGCAGCGTCATGTTAAACCTAATCGTTTCCAAACGTGCAACCCTTTTAAAGTCCTAAAAGTTGGTGTCCTTCCAAGAGGCCTTGTAAATGTAAAGTCCTCAGACGAGGACAGAGGGTCTGCAGTACCCTAAAATGATATGTGTAGTTTCGTGTCCATAGCATTTAATGTAAGGACAGAAGGACCAGGGTACCCTAGGATTTATACATTCCGTATTGTGTCCATATCTCTAAATCTAATGTTCTGTGATGAAGACAGGAGGTCCAAAGTACCCTAGAATGATATACAGTATGATGTCCATAGCTGAAAAGGTAATGTCCTCGTATGAGGACAACCAGTCAAAGTGAAATAGAATAATAAAAGGTTGCTCAAGTTGGTATGTCCTGGTATGCGGACTTGAGGCCTTCAGAGGACCTGAAGTTTGTTTCCAACCCTCTTCTCTTTCTATATAAGGCACAGAGATGCGTAAATAACAGCTCGTAGCAAGGATGTTTTGATGGTTCACCATGGCACTAGGACACGCCACTCATCTAACGTTTCCCTTTCAGGCGCTGACCAGTGCAAGTATGGCAAGAACCGTGTGGAGGCGGACGCTAAGCGACTGCAGGCCAAAGAGGAGGAGCTGACCCGCAAGAAGAATGACATCCGCACCCACCTGGCCCGCCTGAAGAAAGACAGGAAGGACTTACGCACTGCTGTGGAGGCTGCCGCCGGTACTACACAGGGAACACTTTACATGGGGCAGCGCCCCCTGGTAGTCAGAGGTGGAGCTTCACATTTAAGGTGACAGGGAATGGAGTGAACATGCAGCACAAGACGATTTGTTGTTAAAAGTAATATTTTTTAATTATATTAGTAATAGTAGAAGGAGGAATCGCAGTAGTTAAAGTAGTCATAGTTGTTGTAGCAGTTGTAGTAGTGGTAGAGGTAGTTGTAGAAGTAGCAACTGCAGCTGTCGGAGTAGTTGTTATTGTTTTAGTTGTAAAAGAAGTAATAGTTGTAGCGGTTGGAGTAGTAGTGGTAGTAGTAGAAGGAATAATAGTAGTCGTAGTAGTAGGGGTAGTTACAGTATGAGCAGTACTTGTTTTAGTTGAGGCAGTAGTAGTAATATGTAGTTGCATTAGTTGCAGTAGGATAAGTAATAGTAGTCTGAGTAGTAGTACAAGTATTATTTTATTATTTGTGGTAGTAGTAATCGTAGCAGTAGTATAAGTAGTGGTAGTATGAGTAGTATATGTATTATTATTTTATTAGTAGTAGTAGTAGTAGTAATAGTAGGGACCGCAAAGTAGTTGTAATTTAGCGTGTAGCCAGACAGCATATGATGGTGGTTTGTAGATTGACTCTCGTGACAAGGAAGATCAAGAGGACAAAGGGAGCGCAGAGGACAAAGTGGTGGAAGCTGAAAAGGGAAGAGTGTTGTATGGTTTTCAGGGAGGAGTTGAGAAAAGCTGTGGGTGGTCAGGGAGAGCTTCCAGCTTAAACAACTACAGCTAATGTTATCAGGGAGACAGGTAGGAGAGTGCTTGGTGTATCATCTGGAAAGAAAGTAGATAGGAGACTTGGTGGTGGACTGAGGACGTGCAGGAGTATATACAGAGAAAGTGGTTAGCAAAGAAGTGGAACACTGAGAGGACTGAAGAGAACAAACAGGAGTACAGGGAGATACAACGTAAGGTAAAGATAGAAGTAGCAAAGGCAAAGCAAAGGGCATACGATGACTTATATGATCAGTTGGACAGTAAGGAGGGAGAGAATGATCTATATAGTTAGGTGAAACAGAGAGATAAAGATGGCAAGGATGTACAACAGGTCCGGGTGATTAAGGATAGAGAAGGAAATGTATTGACAGATGCTAGAAGAGAGATGGGAAGATGGAAAGAGTACTTTGAAGAGCTGATGAATAGGGAAAATGAAAGGGAGGCAAGGATTGAAGAGGTGACTATTGTAGACCACAAAGTAGCCGAGATTAGTAAAAGTGAAGTGAGGAAGGCATTGAGGAGGATGAATAGTGGAAAGGCAGTTGGTCCTGACGATAAACCTGTGGAGGTGTGGAAATGTCTAGGAGAGGCAGCGGTAGATTTTCTGACTAGATTATTCAACAGGATCTTAGAGAGTGAGAAGATGCCTGAGAAGAAGTGGAGATGGTGCCCATTTTTGAGAATAAGGGGAATGCGCAGAATTGCGGCAACTATAGAGGGATAAAGTTGATGAGCCACACAATGAAGTTATGGGAAAGAGTAGTGGAAACTAGACGGAGAGCAGAAGTCAGCATTTGTGAACAGCAGGATGGCTTCATGCCTAGAAAGAGTACTACAGATGCAGTATTTGCTCTGAGAATGCTAATAGAGAAGTACAGATAACTCCAGAGGGAGCTGCATTGTGTTGTTGTGGACCTACAAGAAGCATATGACAGGGTGCCAAGAGAGGAACTCTGGCATTGTATGAGGAAGTCTGGAGTAGCAGAGAAGTATGTTAGACTGGTGCAGGATATGTGTGCTAGCTGGAAGACAGTAGTGTATGGGGTAACAGAGAAGTTCAAGGTGGAGGTGGGACTCCATCAGGGATCAGGGGGACATAGTGGGGGAGGATGTGAAGGTAGTTGGTGTGAGAGAGAATACAGAGAATAGGGTTAGATGGAGAAGGTTGATTCACTGTGGCGATCCCTTAAGGGAAGAGCCGAAAGGAGAAGAACTAGTAATTGTAGCAGTTGTATAAGAAGTAGTAGTAGTCATAGTAGTAGCAGAAGCATAAGTATTAGCTGTGGTAGTAGTCATCAGAGTAGTAGCAGCAGCATTACTCGTAGTGGTGGTAGTAGTAGTAGTAGTAGCATTATTATTAGTAGTAGTATAGGTAGTGGCAGTAGTAGCAGCAGGATTAGTAGTAGTAGTGGTACAAATAGTATGAGTATGAGTATCGGTTGTAGTGGTAATACTGCCAAAACTGTCTAAATAGGGGATGCCAGCATGTCTCCACTCCGCACCGCCAGGTCTGCTGCCTCCTCTGGTGGCTCAAAACAGTACTGCACCGGGACTGGAGGACAACTGCATGAGTCAGGCAGATATCACTGTCAGTTAAAAAAATCAATTAAAATGCGCGCGTGTGTGTGTGTGTGTGTGTGTGTGTCAGGTAAGCGCTCCCAGTCCTCCCTGTCGGAGCGGCTGAGGCGGGTGGAGGAGGAGTGTCGCCAGAGGGAGGAGGAGCGGGTGAACCTAGAGCTGGAGCTGACGGAGGTGAAGGAGAGCCTTAGGAAGGCGCTGAGCGGCGGCGTCACCCTGGGGCTCACCATCGAGCCCAGGGCAGGGGTGGCGCCGCCGCCAGGCCCACAGGTTAGTCCACACCCCAGGTGAGCGCCCCGGCAAGTCAGGATCATAAGCTAAGCCCCTCCCCTTTGTGTCTACAGTCCCCAGCGGTGCGCCGGCGGACCCAGGAGTCGTCACCGCTCTCCAGCTGCGACACCAGCGACACCGAGTCGTGCTCGCTGCCCGTCAACAGCGCCTCGCTGCTGCGGCGTCAGCAAGGCGTGCACAAGGCCCCGCCCGCCCGCGGACATGTGCTCCGGAAGGCCAAGGTCAGAGGTCATGGGGGTGGGGGTGGGGGGTCACGTGACCCTTTTGTTTGCTAACCTGCAAATTGTCCAATCTGGACTTATGTGTTTGTGTTTCAGGAGTGGGAGCAAAAGAACGGAACATAAGCCCCGCCCCCCCGGCACAGCTACTCCCGCCTCATTTCCTGTTTCTTTTTTTTTTTTTTTTTTTTATCTTTCCTTTGAAGAAACTGTGTATATTTATTTAAAACTACTTCCTCCCGAAGCTGGCGGCCGGTTCTCCCCGCTCGCGCCTTTGCCACGCCACCGCCACTGCTGCCACCACCAGCCCGGTTCGTCACGGCTTCCTGCCCCCGCTGCATCTGTGGCTTAGCAGAGGTCAAAGGTCAAATTTCCAGTATTTATTTGTAAATGTTTAAAGAAAATACTAGCTGCCCGTTTTGTTTTTTATTTATACCGATATATTTAAAGTCTTACTGTAGAGGTTGGGGCTCCCTGACGCTCACAGCATCCGCAGCCGCACTGTAACACACACACACACACACACACACACACACACACACACACACACACACACAGAACAAAGAGACAAACCCCAGAAAGCCCCAGACAAAGCACAATATTGTGTATTTTTAATTGTGGTGTGTGTCGTCACAGTCGCACACACACGCACACACACGCAAATACACACATACACACACACACACACACACACACACACACACACACATACACACACAACCTGGAAGCCTGACACTGGATCCCATCACGTCTGTAATCATGTGATCCAATCATTGGCCACCAGGGGAGCCAGAGAGCTGCAGAGGCTCCTGCAGCGCGCCCTGGTGGTGCCCTAAAAGGGTATGTTGAACTCTGGTTCAGAACTTCATAAAGGCCTAAACCACCCAGATGTTTGAACTGCACTTGGTTCTGCTGATAATGGACCCCAGAACCGTTGTTCTCCATAGAACCAGTCAACCCAGAGGACAGCCCTTAGTACTAGATCATCCCCCCCAGGAACCTCCTGTTCTTTGTGCCAAAGTTCTAAAGGGGTGCGAACAAACCAGGGCATCAACCACTGAATAGCACAGTGTCTGAGCCCTAAGGGAGCGCTACCAAAATCAGCATGAGCCATTAGCTTGCGAAACAGGTGCTGAACAGGTGCTAATGCTAACACGGGGCCAAGATGAAGTGGGACTATGATGTAGGATCGTTGTAGCTGCCGGGCGAGCATAAGCTAGCATGACATACCGTGAGCAGAGCTAACCAGACAGCATCGTTGGCATGGCGACCCGTCACTAGGGTCATTACTCCCTCACCAGGTCTCAGCTTGCTGACATTGCCTTATATAGTGATAGAGGGGGGCGGGGCTTTGGGTTGGCGGAGTGCACCAGGAGGACAATATCACAATATGCTAAAATCGTGTTGGGGTTAAGCTAACACTGGTGTCTTCACCGTTGTGACTCATTCGATGCTACACCTGTTGAGGGTTGTGTCGTTAGCTAGCTGGCGGAGTCTCACGCCAGGAAGACGGCCAATGAAATCCCAAAGTTTTATCTGAAGGACCCTCTCATCTGCGCCTTCCCCGTTTGAGGACACCAGTGTGTCCAGGTGCTACTTAGCTAGAAGGCAAGAAACCTAAGCTCAGGAGATAAAGGTCACAGTTCATTTACTTATCAAGTTAGCCACCTTGCCAAAGATTTAGTTCCAGAGGGTCGGAGGTCAAGTTTGTAAACAACATCAGATGTCAAAGTCGCACTAGTACCCGCTAATAGCTGGTGTTAGCTTGTCTTGTAAATAGTAGCATCTGAATACAACCCTAGCACAACCACACTCTCCTGAACAAATGACCAGACACACCTGAACAGATGTCTGCACACACACAGCCAGACATACACGTGAACAAACACCTGCCAGCAGCCAGACTTTCACACACTGACTGAAAGACTGTGACTTTTCTTTTTTAAGACGGTTAAACACACACACACACACACACACACATACACACACACTCTCCTGACTGTCCCCAGCAGTGCATCTTTTGAACGCATCCTGTACATACACCTCTCCCCTCGTGTTGTGCATGTTGCCATGGAGACCGTATCTTAACAGTATTTAGCACACATTCCCTTAGTGTCCGATGTTGGTAAATGTGAAGCTGCTGTACATAGCTCGGTGGGTGGGGGTTTTCGGGTGGGGTGTGGGTGGGTGGGTGGGTGGGGTTCGGGGTACACACTCATGCATCAGTGTTTGCACCTTAATACTTTTTCTACCTTGTATCTCAGACAGCCGCCACCTCGGCAGCACACTTTGTACATGAACGAATAAACGTCCTCCACAAAGCTCTGCTGACTCCGCCTCTTCAGGGTAGGGGTCTCCTCCAGGAGGACACCAAAGATGGGAGGAAGGACCAGGAGGGACTCTTTGGAGGTCGTTCAGATCATTGTGGAAGCTTCAGAGACTCATTAAAAGCCCATGATTGGCTCATCATCTTCTGCAAATGCCCTCCAAACATCAGTCTGAACCAGGAGGTCTGCAGCTCTCTGACTGAGGACCAGCAAGGAACATCAGCGGGTATTTTATTTGTGCTGCTGCTAAGACTTTGATTTTAAAAAACATCACCCTGTAAACACACGCATGCACACACACACACACACACATAGTCTACTAACACTCAACACAGGTTTGAGCTTCTCGGGTCCTTCTCAAATTTGATTAAATTAAATTCTATTTCATTTCAACTTATTTTAATTGGCACAGTGTTGCAGCAGTTAGCCCCACTAGGTGATGAAAGGCTTATATAGGTGGAGACTGTTTACATTGTTGATCAATTCCAATGTTGACAGTGAATCTGTTGGTGATCAAGATCACGACTCCAACTCCTGAAGAGCACATCGAAGGTACTTCTGATCCTTCTTGTGGATGCCTTGCCTGAGGCCATGGGTAGGAGGGCAGGACGCCGGACCGTCTATGAACTCCTGTCTTCCACTCTTTGCTGAGGTGACCAGATGTTCTACTTCCTGGTAGAGCCCTTTGATTGCAGCTATCCTGTGGATGCTCCAAGCTTCACTGTTGTATTCCATGATAGGACTAATGTGAAAATCAAATTCTCTCCTGAGACAAGAACAGCCTCTTTATCTTCATCTCTTTGATGGATTGTCCACCACTGCTGACAGTGGAGCCAAGATATCTGAGGCTGGAGTTCTTAGAGTTTGAAATCGTACTTTCACATATCTATCAACAGTTTTTCTGGACTTTTATGGTGCACACTGAGAGCAGCCTCTGCAGTTGTGAAGGCTGATGGGAGGCTGCAGAAAGTAATGGCACGGTGCTCCAGGACCGTTCAGCAGCTAGAGGAAGGTCCGAAGCTCTGGGAGTGTCAAGAAGCTCCAGGAAAGTCCAGTTGCTCAAGAAGCGTCCAGAAGCTTCAGGAGTGTACAGGAGCTTCAAATGCATCCAAGAGCATCCAGGTGCTCCACGAGTTGCAGTATCATCCAGGAGCTCCAGAAGTGTCCAGAAACCCCAGATGTTACCAGAAGCGTCCAGAAGCTCCAGGAGTTCCCAGTAGCTCCAGGAGCAGTAGGAAGCTACAGGAGTGTTCAGAAGCTACAGGAGTGTTCAGAAGCTACAGGAGTGCCCAGGAGCCCCAGATGTTTCCAGGAGCATCCAGGAGCTTAAGGAGTGTCAAGGAGCTTCAGAAGCGTCAAAAAGCATCAAGTAGCTCCAGAAGTGTCCAGGAACCCAAGATGTTTCCAGAAGCATCCCGAAGCTCCAGGAGTGTCAAGAAGCTTCAGAAGCGTCCAAAAACATCCAGGAGCTCCAAAAGTGTCCAAGGCCTCCAGAAATGTCCAGAAGCTCCAGGTGCGTCGAGAAGCGCCCGGGACCTCCAGACGAGTTCAGGAGCTCCAGAAGTTCTAGAACCTTCAGAAGCATCAAGAAGCTCCAATAGCGACTCTATGTCCTCCGCTAAAGACATTGTGACGTCATCAACACGCGCCGGGCTCCCCCGGGCGCTGAGTTCGCAAAGCCCGCAGGTACCGCAGCGCCCCCCCCCTCCCCGCCCCACCCGCACCGGTTTAAGGTGTTCTACAGCCGACCCAGTTTTCGAGACACATACGCACCGCCGCGCACGCACGCCCCCCCCCCCGCACTCCACGCAAATCCCGCTGGGTGTTCACCTGCCTAGCGTGCGCGCGCACGCCTCCCTGAACCGGAAGACCTTAAAGGGAGCGGGGAGGGGGAGGAGGAAGCTAGCTAGCTAGCTTAGCGAGGCGGCGACATCTGGCTGCTCCACACCGGACTTCATTCAATGAAACGCTAGCGTCACCCTGCTGTGGTTCGTTGCAGGATTGACGGCACGCAGCTCTCGCATCGGGACGCAGGCGGACACGGATTCGCATAAAGCTGCCGGTTAACGGTAAGCGCACGGCGGGGGCAGCGCCGAGCCGCGGCGGGGACCGAGCCGGGCAGGCGCTCGGTGTGCCGATGCTAATGCGGTGGCTCACGCTTCGCTAACGACAACAAGGCTAACCGGCTAACGGTGCTACGCGTATAAACAAGGGGGAAAAACGAGGTTTCTCATTTATTTAATAGCACAAGTGGTTTTGTACAGACGTTGGTTGCCCGTAGCAACGAGCAAAGCGCGATTCCAAGCGCACCGCCAATGTTTACGTGTCACATCGATAACGCTAGTGATGCTAGCGTTCCGGCGTAAGCTAGCGCTGGTGCCGACTATTTCCTGCACCGGAAAGGATTGTTCCCGTCGCTGAGCCGCTGTCTCCCGGGGAGTCAAGCACGTTTGACCAAATCACCCGATACCCAAGAGCGGTTTGCTGCAGACGACCCAAACCTCCGGGGTTTTTAGAATAAGTGCCCTGCCGTGGAGCATGCTAGGCTACACATCCGGGACACTGGCTGGTGACAGGAGAGGGTTAGGCTGTCAACCGAGCGGCAAACCTGGTTGTTTGTGTTTTCACAAGTTGGATTTTCCGTCAACTAACCACAGTGGACGGCGTTTCCAAGGTGATTTTAAGTTTCCTCCTCAAACTCAGTCCGTGGACGCATCTGCTGGTCGCTGCAGGTCAGGGATCACGGCAGGAAGGGCTTCTGTGGATTTCCATCCTCCTCCATACAGGGCTGGTGTTTTTGCAGACTTGAAAGTTCCCACACACTTCCTCACATTAATACACAGACACACAACACACTCCGTCCTGGAAGTGTGATCACTCTCAAACTCCTAATTGTATATTTCCACTACGGATGGTAAATTGTGTGGGTGTGTTAGTTACAAGCATGCTTTTCCTGACATTCTGCGCCTGAAGATGTGATGAAGGTCGCCTGACTGGCACTACGGTTTCATGGTCTCATCTGAGAACAGGCTTATGAATTGACAATTAGCTGTCCAATTATCAAATCCGCTAGATCTTTTAAAAGACTTCAAACATGAGCAGACATGCCGGAAAATAACAGTCTTTGAAGCAGATATTCATGGATGCACAGCATTCAGTGCAGAATCAAGCGCTGTGTTTGGAGGCCACAAAGAGAAGAACCAAGTCCACTTTTTTCTTCATCTGGTGGTGAAAAGGACATCCTCTTCTTGATGCCTCCTCTGTCAGTGAAGTATCTATCTGAACATCCACAGAACATCAGATTGGACTGAGGGTTGTGTGCACCTGGGTCTCCAGGTCAGGGGCATTCCTGGTAAAGCAGGAGCCATTTATTTCACAGGTGTGTTCTCTGTCTTCTGCAGGTGCAATATGGACCTTGCTCACTAACCCGCCGTCTGCTTTGTCTTCAGGTGACGAGCTGGCGCAGGTGGCGGGGTGTGCGTGGATAATGCGCGACAGTGGCGGTAGCCTGGCCCAGAACCGCTGGCAGGGAGACCTGGGTCTGACTGCTGTGGGGCAGGAGGACACAGGAGGAGGTAGGCTGGAGGTAGAAAGTCTGAGCTTCACACTCAGAGCTGCAGGAGAGTCACACACACACACACAAACAACCTCTGGAGAGATGCAGGTGGCTGTTCTCAGTAGTAATTTTGAAAACAAAAAAACAGCATGGCCGAAGCCATCTTTCAACTTTTTGGAATCGGAATTGTATGGAAGAAGGGCATGAATTCCAGTTTGGCTATTTTGGAGAAAACGCTAATACAGTAATACCTTGACTTGGGAGTTGAATTGGTTCCGTGACCCAGCTTGTAATTCAGTTTGCCCATGTATCAAATTAAATTTCCCAATTTAAAGGAATTGAAATGCTAATAATCCATTCCAGACCCCTGGTTTTGTTACGTATTTTTTAACAAGAAAGATTAACAAATAATGTATCAAAAATAATACAGAATCAAGGACAATTTAAGGAAATAAACTTGGAAACAAAAATGAACTTTTTTAAGGTAATTTAACCTGAGGACCAGGCGAACATGCAAGCGGCGGTGGAGGAGGTTTGAGGAGCTTTTCATTTGGTGCTAACTTAACTAGCTGGCTACAATGTGTTACTAAACTATGTGTTACTAAACACTAGCTACAATGTGTTATTATAACTATAAATATAACTTAACTCAAACCGTCCCGACTGGTTTTTAAACAACTCCTCTAATACCTTCTCCATTGACGTTCCTGCCATCTGCTGGACCGAATTCCCGTAAATGTGTGGTGCCTTCTCACAGATGATGCTCTCCGTCACCTTATCTCAACGACTACTCCATCTCTTCATGAAAACTCCACAACACTCACGCCTCACTCCTGTTATTCCATGATTTTCTCTGGGCTACCTAGTGATGTTGGTTTCAAGCACTTATCCTGCTCGCTCCCAACTCAGATCTGTACTTGCGCCAAAACGCAAAAAATCTACTGAGCGACGGCTTCTATCTGGGAAAACTCCTAATTGATGCATTCGCAAATCAAGGTTCCGCTGTATAGGGGTGAGAGGCAGGGTTTAACCCGGATGAGTCAGCTGTCAATCACAGACGTCTCTGTGATTGACAGCTGTCTACCTCTCATTCACAGAGGTAGACAATTAAGAGACCTCAGGCGACCCACAGCCGGGTGTAGCTCCAGCCTCAGGGCGGTGCAGATGTTGCCGTATCTTAATCCTAGTGTTCACCCTTTCATCCAAGACCGTCTGTACCGCATCACCATGCTCACTGCTTTTCATGGGATGTTTATGTGCAGGTGGGATTCCCGGGGACCACCTCATCGTCCCAGTGTCGGACCACAGCATCCCCAGCCCCATGCACCTGCACCTCGGGCAGAAGGAGCGGGTGTGGAAGGGCGAGTTTGTGGACAAGGAGGATGAGGAGGATGGTCTGTGCAGGATGGAGGAACTTGGCGATGAGGAGGAAAACAACCTGAACGCTGAGGACGAGGGCGAGTGTTGGGACGACAACGAGGAGGAAGATGAGGACGAGGAAGAAGATGAGGAGGTGGAGGAGGAGGAGGAGGAGGAAGAGGAAGAAGGAGACCGAGTGAATGCAGGGTGGCACATCCCAGACTTTCTCGCCCCGTCCACCAAGCACCTCCATCCTCACCACCCGCATTACGGGCCGCCGCAGAAGGTAGAAGACGGCGGCCATGTTGCCACCGAGGTGCCTGCCGGTGGCGTGTTCCGCTCCCACCTCAGCAGATACAGAGCCCTGAAGAGGCTCCGGCGCTGGCGGCGATCCCACCGGGCCCCGGGGTTCCGGCTCAGCCAGCACTGGAAGAGCTGGCGCCAGCGGGCCCAGTGGATCTACTCCCTCAGCCACCGCTGGAACCTCCGAGGCCAGCGCAATGCCGGCTATGGCAAGCAGAGGAGGATAAAAAGGTACCGGGAGTCCCCATACGCTGAGGGGGAGGAGGACAGCGAAGACGAGAGGTTCACAGAAGCCGACAGAGGTACTGCATCACACACACTGGTCCTGCTCACCACCTTGTTAAAGGAAGAAAACCAGGGTTTGGGAAGCAGAATGCTCAGCCCATCTTTAAAAGGTCCCTGTACCAGACTGGAATAAAATTTATTTAGGTGCCTCTTAGTTTACACAACCTATCTTTTGGAAATGCTGTATTCCAGTATGTCCAGTATCTAGAAGTGTCCTTGCAGACAAATGAGGTCTGAGGTCTGAAGGTGTGGTTTCTCTGAACCCCCCCCAGCAGACAAACAGAGGAACGGCTGCCCCGCGGACCGGTACGAGGACCGGGGGAGACGGGAGGTTGAGGAGCGCCCGCTGGAGCTGGCCCTCAACGAGGAGCACATGAGCTGTGTGACTGGTAGGAGCCGGGGCCTCTTGAGCTGCTCTTCCTGTCCATCATGTGCTAGAACACGTGCACTAAGAGTGTTTCGTGGCCCCTTGTTCCTCCCCAAAGGCATCCTGGAGGAGTCCCTGCAGAAGTACGGGAGTCTGATCCCCATCCACGTCGACGACATCGTGGAGAAGCTCCAGGACATTTTCGGGGAGAGCTTCTCGCAGCCCCACAGGTTGGACATGCACTCCTCCCCCTAGTGGACCATCCTATGTCACACCTTCACAATATTTTCAGTCTCAGGCATGAACCCATTTGGTCAAAGTGCCTCAAGCCTGGTTCCTGTGTCTGCCACTTTAAATGCCAATGGAGTTTGGTCTTGACCACGCCTCCTTGTAGTTTTTAGTTGGATGTGTAGTTGAATGCACCATGTGCTTGAGGATTTTGAGGGCCTAGGAGCCTTCCAGGCTTCGGATCACATGATGTGTCTGTTTAGCAACAAGCAGACAGAGCAGTTGAATAGGAAGTCAGCCAGGTCAAGAAGATGCTAATCCTCTAGACAGCTGCTGTTAGCTGCTAAACTATGCCTAAAACTCCCGGTGAGGATCACGTGACCAAATGTCCAGCACCGTGAACTCAGTTACCTCTTCAGGAGTCCTCTCTAGATGGTACTGACCATCTGCAGCGTGTCTCTGCCTAAACAGGAAATGATCTGTAAATGGCATCTGCGCAGCAGAGAACGGTTACGTAATTTCTCCAGCACTTGCATCTGTCATGGTGAAGAGGTTCACACAAGAGACTGCCAAAACAGTCAGAAATAAAATGAATCTCAGCGGTTTCCTCCAACAAACCCCAGTCAGGTCTTTGCTGATACATGACAGTTAGCATGTTTGGCTAGTCAGTGCCAAATGATGAGGTTTGCGCGTGAAGCAGAATTTGATTGGATCATGAATGTGCTTAATTTTGGGGATCACACATACTCAAACATACACAGGATGGACCAGGTTGTCCTCCTCCAACACCCCCAGAGGCCCCAAACTTGGTTTCCTCCAAATGTCATACATCTGGTTCTTCATCTCGTTGGTAACCTGTTGATGATTTGTTGCTTCCCTCTGTCCCCCTGGTGAAATCCCCACGCCCCATGTGATTGTTTTTTTTCCAGGAAAGCCGTGGTCCAGCACCTAATACAGTCTTTCCAGCGTTCGTCCGGCTCGGCCCTGGCCAAAACCTTCCGGGTCAACTACAAGCGCCACGTTCTGACAATGGATGACCTGGGCACACTGTACGGACAGAACTGGCTCAATGACCAGGTACAGGCGACGAAGTCCGCAGGACTAATCTGGATCCAGTGTTTGTCCAAACGGAACCCTCGTCTGAACAGAGTAGTTATAAGAGCGGGAACTACAGATAGCACAGTGTTGTGTCTTCGCCTTTTGGTATGTGACGGTTTACAAACCTGTCGGGCGCATAGTGTGTTCTGAAGAGAGCTGTGGTTCTGATATTAGCCAGCAGAGGTCAGTGTCTGCCGGCAGATGGTCTGGTTGCTAACCAGCGCTTGAGTAAGGGGTTACAGGAGGTAAGAACATGTAAAAAGCCGACAGCCAGCAGTCAACCAGAACCACGCCTGAAGATCCTCTGGTTTGGTTTCGACCCCCTGAACCTGAATGTGAATGGTCCAAAGATGCCACAAGAGTTAAGGATGTTCTTCTCAATTATCTCTTTCAGATCATGAACATGTATGGTGACCTGGTGATGGACTCCGTCCCAGAGAAGGTCAGGCACCCTTATCTCCCACGACAGCCTGATGCTTTATGAGTTTGGGAACTTGGAGTTGTGTGCTCACCTCCATCCTTCTTGGTCTCTACAGGTTCACTTTTTCAACAGCTTCTTCTACGATAAGCTACGGACAAAAGGATACGAAGGAGTCAAGCGGTGGACGAAAAACGTGAGTGAATCCTTCTCCCCGCCCAGATTTCTTTCTACAACGGTGTGAGCGGTCATCTACGAGGATACACCCAGAGAAGGAGGTCCTTCTCAGCCAGTCTCCTCCTGGCTCCTTCACGGATCATTCTTGAGTTTCCGCCACAGGCCCACCCAGGTCAGGGGAGATGCTCCGCTCCAGTCAGCTCTCTTTTTCATTAGATGTTTACCAAAACATTTGTAAGATACCGTAGATGCGGTTTATGTGGGCTTAAAGTGCCAACTCGGCTTTAATTTGAGAATGGAGGAAGGGTTTTGGAATATGGTCCTAAGGTGATTGGACAGTTGACTCAAAGGCTATTTTATGGGCCGCAGAGGCCAATTACATATTAATCCTTCGTCATTAAAGCAGGTAAAAAGGTCTTGAGTTGTGGGATGGCAGGCTCTTTTCCATGGTGAGGAAAAAAAACCCTCAAGAAGACCTAGGTGTGTCAGTGTCTCCTTGTGAAGACACGAGGAGAGCAAATACATCGAGAGGTGTAGATCTATCAGTCAGCCTCAGAAGTTAGACTTAGCCACTAACGGTCTAAAGAAGCCTGGATTTTGTCTGAACAGATGAAACTCAACTCCTCCTGCAGCAGAGTGTAGCAAGTTGAAACCAGGATTCCGACTTGAATTTGTGCCCATCAATGTCTTTTCTCAGTAATCAGTCTCAACGGCTCGATCTGACTTGGTGATAGAGGGCAGCTGCCCACTGAAGGCTTGCATTTCAGCTGTAAGAGGCAGGAGAAGGCCTGGGTGGGTCGCTGGTGGAAGAGTCAAGGCCAATAGCTCTATATCCAGTACTGTTACTGTCCATGAAAAGCCATCTGTTTTGAGGTCCTTGGGGATATGTGCTTCTCAGGATATCCAATCATAAATGGGATCTGGTTAATTTGTGTTTTAGTACCCTGCTCCAGTGTGTGTGCCACAAGTACTCCTGGTACAGATTTGGTTTACATGCTCTCCCCTCCCCCAGGTGGACATCTTTCAGAAAGATCTGCTGCTGATCCCCATCCACCTGGAGGTTCACTGGTCCCTGGTCAGCGTTGACATTCCTCGCAGAGCCATCATTTACTTCGACTCCCAGCGAACCCTCAACAGACGCTGCCCGAAGGTGGGTGGGACTCTTTGGCGTGTGACCATGGCACCTTAGAGAACCTATATACACTGTACGCTTTTCACAAGTTCTGGCCCCATATGGCATTGTATCGCAGTACTCCCTGAGCTCCTGCTGTACCATTTTGTACTTACTTACTCACAGTGATATATTCCAAGCATTTACTTATGATGATGATGGCTCACAGCTGAAGAAATCCAAAAGATCAGTATCTTAGAGAATTAGAATCAGAGTGCAAGGTAGCAGAGATGAAGATGTTGAGGTTCTCTTTGGGGTTGATGAGGATTGATAGGCTCAGGAATGAGTCTATCAGAGGAACAGCACGTTAGATGTTTTTGAGGTAAGGTCAGAGAAGCCATACTGAGATGTTTTTGTTGTGTACCGAGGAGACATAGTGAGTATACTGGTAAAAGGATGCTGGAGTTGGAACTGCCAGCCAGCTTGTCTAGGGGAAGACCGAAGAGAAGACTTTTGGATGTAGTGAAAGAGGACATTGAAATAAGTTGGTGTGAAAGTAGAGGATACAAAGAATAGGGCAAGGTGGAAGAGTTTATTTGCTGTGGTGACCTCTGAACAGAGCAGCCCAAAGGAAAAGAAGATAGACGTTGACGTACTGCACGGTAGATCCTTGTACTATGCAGTACATGTACTAAGTACTTTATCAGTCTCCGCATGAATGATGTTGGAGCATGGTGGCCACGAGCCCGTCGCCCTTCTGAGATGACCTGGAAATCCAGGTGACTCTTGATAGTGGCTTTAAGCTCGTCTGTTGGCTGTGGAGTTGCTCATCGTTCTCCTGACAAACCCAAAGATTCTCTGGAGTTGGGTCAGACTAGTCTGCTCAGTGATGCCACATCTGCTGAACCAGGTACCAGTAATCTGGCAGTGTTGGTAGAGTCCTGATCCTAATCAGCATGAGGCTCTTAAATGTCCTGATAGGCAACATAGTGGACAGATGACATGGCTGCACAAACCATCACTGACATCACTTCGTGCTGGACCTCACGCTACCTGGGTTCCGATGCTCCTGATGCCATCAGGCCTATCCAGGACTGTGTCAGTCTGCTCCTGAACCAGTTGGTGGAGGCTGTCGAAGTGGTTGCTCCATTCCTCTCCTTCTGCCCCGGAGTCTTCAAAGCTGTGATTGTCCCTTTTCCTTCTGCTCCACTCTGCATTGACCTGCTTTTGGATCATCCAGCTTCTTCAGCAGTGATGTTTGTCTCCAGCTCCTTGTAGAGGCCGTCATTGGGTGTCTCCTAGACAGCGTTCCGGTCAGCAACGGTGTGATGGCGTGGCCTCCTGAACTAGGCAAAGACCATTAAGGTTCTAGAAATGTTTACAGTTGTTAAGGTGACAGTAGTGTGACACCATTGTACTTCTACGCAATACTTGTTGAGATGCACCTGTAATTGTTCGGTTTGGTGAAGGAATGCAGGGTTGTTTGGGTGGGGGTTCAGGTGTCCAGCCCGTCAGGTCCACCACCAGGGCTTAGTCCTGTGCACAGGAATTGGTCTTCATTTTCTTGGCAGGAGATGTAAGGCTTCTCTTGGTAAACACATGGTGGAACTCAGGCGATACCTGGATGGAGTCACCTCTATGTGGAGCTGAGAACCTCACTGTGACTCTTCCCCCACCCCCCCTTGTTTGCAGCACATTTTCAAGTACCTCCAGGCAGAGGCCATCAAGAAGGACAAGCAGGACTTCCTGTCGGGGTGGAAAGGCTTCTTCAAAATGGTGGGTGTTCTGTTTCCTCGAGGGTGGTGGCTGTAAAGCTGTGCACGTGTGCGTGCGAGCCGCGGCGGTCTGCTAACGGGCACTGTGTTTCAGAACGTCGGGCGTCAGAACAACGACAGCGACTGCGGGGCCTTTGTGCTGCAGGTGAGTCGGCTGCTGGCTCCTGGAGGACCGCGGGCAGCTCCTGGTCCCGTCCCTATGACATCTAACCTCCACCTTCTCCTCCACCCCGCAGTACTGCAAGTGTCTGGCCCTGGGGCAGCCCTTCAGTTTCGGACAGCAGGACATGCCCCGGCTGAGGAGGCAGATGTACAAAGAACTGTGTCACTGCAAGCTCACCCTGTGACCCGTCCCCCCCGTCCCCCCGCCCCCAACCCGAGGGACTGACTGAGCGCCAAGGCAGCGCGGTGGGGAGACCTGGGGAGGGGGGGGTCCTCTCACCCAGAGAAGACTTGTCCTCCTGGAGGCGGGGTCTTTTTTTTTTTTTTTCTTTTTATCACTTTTTATTTCTGGTCCTGTACCCCCTCCCCCCGCGCTCTGGCGCACCACCAGAAGCTCCAGCTGGATCCCTACATCCTGGTGGTTCCTTCAAGGTCGAAAGTGTTCTGGACTCCGGCCTCGCCGTTTGCCTCCTTCATTTTATTTTTGTTTTCCTGTCCTGTGGGGAGGAGGAGGATGAGGACGTTGTGGATGCGTTGGAAGCGTCCGTCCTGGACCAAAGGTCGGATCCCCTCCGGCCAAGAAGACCTGCCCTCCCAGAAGATCAAGATAGCCCGCGAGCTTGTAGTTAGATTGTACTCATGAATCCTTCATGCCTTCCATCCATCCAGTCCATCCGACACACTCTAAGGTTTGGGGCCAGGCGCCAGAGTGAAGACAGAACACACTACTACATGCATACACACACTTACAGACACATGCATTCTCTGCCGGTAACTTTATGGAGAGGAGCCACCTGAGATGTTCCTGAGCCTATTTGAAGAATGGATACCAGGGTATGCTTGAGAGGGTGTGTGTGTGCAGGCACCGCAGAGGAGTGTGTGACTGAGAGGAAGCATCCCGCTGGTGCAGGAACACCAACCCGTCACCTGGACGTCCAGAGCAGCTGGCAGCTACCGGCTGTTAGCCATGCTAACGGTGGCCCCTCCTCCTGGTCCCCCTGGTCCGGTCAGAGTGATTCCTCTTCCTGGAGAGGACCCTCAGCCCAGGCCCGGCATGGGACCAGTGCTTTCTGGGATTGTAGTTCTTGAACTCCCAAAGTACTTGTGTACAGTTTTTGTACTTATTTTTTGGCGCTACGGATTTGCCTCCAGGTGGTCGTCTTTGTGTTCCAGGTTCTAACTTCTTTTCCTATCCTTTTGATTTCCCCATCCAGAGGGTAGGGCTTGGGGGAGAGGTCAAGATGGCGGTACTCCCTCCAGCCCGGATCTGTGCCCCTGGTACTCCAGTTCCTGTGAGTTGCTTCCAGAGGACCACCCACCTGGGCTCCTTCTTTTGTCTCACCTCTGTTTAAAAAAAAAAAATAAAAAAAAATAAGAGATGGTCCTCTGGTTTCTTTGAAGGGTTCCTACAAGGAACCCTCGCCCCCTCCCTTGTTGTTTTCTAAGCAGCCTGCCGTGTTGATAGCCCCGTGTGTCGTCTTGTTTTGTTTTCTCGGACAGGAGCGGAAGCATCGGAGCTGATGGTTTTATATATCTTCTACAAACGCATTACGGTTGCTAAAAATAAACAAAATCAAATGTGACCCGCCACTGGCTCTGTGGGATTTGTTACCACGGTAACCCAGCATTGTGAAGCCCCTCTGCCCAGGACCAGAACCTTCTGTCCCACAGCAAGAAGGTCCCCTGTTGGAATCCCACACAGGGTCTTTCTGTCTGGAGTTGCCATGGTTCTCAGGGTTCCTCCCTACGTTCAGAAGCATGGTGGAGGTTCATTGGAGACCCCTAAACCCATCGTGTCCCTCAGCTGCAGGATGCGGAATGAATATGTAAATGAATGAGTGAATGTTTTCGCTTTCCATCCCACTTTATCCATGCAGCACCTGGATAGAAGTGTTCTACAATTCTGGGTTGGCTGATGGGTTTAGGGAATAAGATTTTGCACCTGAATGAAGACTGGACCTTCACAATCCAAAGATCTGTAATGTCCTGGTCCTCCTTCAACAGCCTCTCTGGAGAAGCTTGTTTGTTTTAGTATCTCTTTAAATTGGGCAGGAATTTTCATAAGGCTTGTTTTATTTAGGATTTTCTCATTGGCTAAAGCTTATTTTGAAATCAGACTTGAGTCTGAAAACACACATCCTGCCTGAAAACACATCTTCATCCTCTTAAGTCCAGGTCAGAAGACACAAACTTGTCAATCAATGATCCTTGATCATCATGGAAGTTCTCCACCGTCTGTTCTCCTCACAAGCCCACATATCAGTATGTTTTCAGACTTTGGTTGCTAACCTGGAAGAACCCCACGCTGAGAGGCCCCCGGTGGGAACCCCACTGGAGACCTTCCTGCTGTGAGGTGACGCCCCAGCATCGCATTCACCTTTCACAAAAAGTCTAAAAAAACGTTTAAATGCCCTTTAAACCTACATAATTACAAACTAATAACTATATAATATTAAAGTTATGATTGCATTGGGACCTGCAGCAGTATCTTATATGTTAAAAAGGACAAGATAAACGCTCCTGTGCGTGTGTGCGTGTCTCCAAAAATGGCGGCCGAGCCCCTGAATGAGCCCCCCCTCCTCCCCCGCACAACCACAGTACCCGCTATTATACCCCGTTTTGCTTCCTTTGCAGTATTTTAAACTATGTTTTGGGTGTGGGCGGAGGGGTTGGGGTCACTGCCGTGCGTAGAAGGCGTGCGTGGCACGCCATAACTCCCCCACCCCTGGATAAATACTTTTTTCCTGTCGGACCCCGCTCTGCTGTCGTCACTCGGGACGGTGACTCATCCCGGCTACGTTTTTACGTGTGTGTCACCGCGGGTACTCGTTGTACTGCGATGAACGCAGTCCAACAAAGTATTGTAAGCGGTGCTCCAGAGGGGGTGGCGTCCATCCGACCGTTCATGCTTTTGTCTGCCTTGATATAAAGCAGAAGACGAGGGAGGGCTTGAAATGTAAGCCGGAGTAGCCCGGCTTGGAACGCCCGTCGAACACGTAAAGTGAGAGAGCTCTAACTCCGCCCCTGTGGCGTGTGACAAGTGACAACGACGCGCACTCTTAGCCACGCTCCGAGCCCGCCCATCTACGCATGTGCATGACGCTACCCAATCAGAAGTCGCAAAGGGCGGGATTAACGCTAAATGACGGCGAGATGTTGCAATGGGAGAGCTTCTTTGTGTGGTATATAAGACTTTTCTGCCGCAGTTTCTGTCTTTGTGATAATGTCGGCTGAATATGATAATAGGTAAGGAAAGTCTGCGTGTCGGTTCCGGCTTCTTGAATCCCGAATAGCTCGATTTTCGCGGTCGGTGCGCGTCCGATCCTCGGCGTCCGTCTGGTTATAAGTCCGGTGCTGAGCGGGGAGCCCCGGAATGTTGGATTCCGGGGGGGTGGACCGCAAGGGCCTAGCGGAAGCCTGTGTCGCCGGTCCGCTCCGGGGAATGGGGCGAATCCCACTAGCTTTTCTCGTTACGATACAACCGTCAAGACCGTATAATTAATAATTTTCGTTAATAAATGCGGGATATCCGTTGTTGTGTGACAGGTATTGGCGGTGACGGGCCCTCTGGGCCCCGCTAGCCGGCCCAGACCAACGGCCGCCGGCGCCCGAGCAGCACGTGAAGGCGGCCGGCCTAGCTAGGCCCCGCGGCCGCCATTTCCTCTTTATACGTCCAACCGGCCGCCAACGAGTTCCGCCCATTTTGACATGTTTAACCGTCAAACGTCAACTGTATAATGTAACTAACGGGGATTCCGATCGATTTTGGCGGCAAAAATGTCCACATCTTCCCGCTGGAGACGTTCGCACATGGTGGCGGTAGCGTTAACAATGCCGGTAGGTCAGCCCGGTAGCCGAGTCTCGTTACGCCGCGGCTGTTGGAAGCGATCCCCGCTTTTTGTGAGGCGGACAGTCGGTTCGTATCAACCGGTGCCTCGGCGGTCACAGCGCACTCTACGCGTCCGATGTGAAGGCACGATATCTGGGGCCTGCTGGGCCGCCCGGCCCGGGCTGGGACGCCGAATTGAGGCGGGGCTAACGGCGTAGCAGGCCGGGGCTAGCCAAACGGCCATTTCCTGCCCCCTCCTCGGATCGGAACCGCCCGGAAACTCCGAGAGGCATTTTATTATCTGCCCTAGAAACATAATTAGGTCAATAAAAGTGTCGTGGCCGGGCGGTCCATTTTTTTAATGTATTTTTTCTTGGACGCGCTGTTCCTCCATTTTGGATGGTCTGGAGAAATGGCTCCGAGCGGTCCGCCCGTAAAGGATTTGCTAAACCGAGCCCGTGAAAAAAAAAACACGACAGAAAAATAAAACTTGTATTAATCGAAAGTTAGTTACCTTTGCTTGTATACTTTATAAGAATAAGATGGCAGAAATCGTCTTAAGTTTTAATATGTCAATTCTATGCCTGTTAGAGGTCCTGGATGCTGATTTGTCCTCTTTATGTTCTTGTAGAGACAATGGCCCCGAGGGCATGGAGCCGGATGGCATCATTGAGGTGAGTCCTGAAGTGACCTCGACACCACTAGGTCAAGATATTCACCTTCTGCACAATTTGACAGTAATGGTTAACATTTCCCTGCCAGCTGAGCCCCCTTGGGTGTATACATGTGTGTTGGTACTCCTTAATGACATGGAAACCTGGCGTTTTGATATGTGTCAATTGATCTAGTCAGGTATTGTGAGGGGCCTGAGAGCCTCCAGTCTCCTCTGATCACACTGTGGTTGTGTCTCTGCAGAGCAACTGGAATCAGATCGTGGACAGTTTTGATGACATGAATCTGCGTGAGACTCTGCTCAGGGGGATCTACGCCTATGGTTTTGAGAAGCCTTCCGCCATTCAGCAGAGAGCCATTATACCTTGTATCAAGGGTGAGCAGAACATACACCTGGGGGGTCAGAGACAGTAGGGGAAGCAATGATGTCACAAAGGGTGTGTCTGTGGGGTCCCCCACACCCAACTGTGATCAAGAGGGTGTGAGGTCACACAGGTAAAGGGTGCCTGGCGAAGCAGCAGCAGTGAGTGGAACCAGAATTGTGGCCCTGCTCCTCTGCCTTCTGCTGGTGGAGTCTTCTCCCCTTCCCCCACAGTGTGGATTGGGCGTTGGGCTCCAGTTTTAGTTTAACTTGTAGGCTTTCGGGCCTCTGACCCACACTTTAGAGCAAGGGGTAGGACTGGATTCAGGAAGTAATGAGACCAATAAATGGTTTATTATACATGTGTGTGTGCGCCCGCAGGTTATGATGTGATCGCTCAGGCCCAGTCTGGAACTGGGAAGACTGCCACCTTCGCCATTTCCATCCTGCAGCAGATTGATGTGGAAATGAAGGCCACCCAGGCTCTGGTCCTGGCCCCAACCAGGGAGCTGGCTCAGCAGGTAGGAATCTCAATGAATCACCAACCCTTTAGAACCAGGCCAGACTCCCTAGAGTAGGTGACAAACATCAGCAGGAACCCTGCAGCTGGTAGTTCTTTACTCACAGCTGGGTGGACCAACAGATCTTGACCTCTGATATCAAACCAAGTCATGTTGACAGATATGTGGGCAAGTCTGTTCTTTGAACGGAGTTGTTAAAGAGCAGATATATGGGATCAACAAGAGACTAGTTGTGTAGGCTCTATCCCAAAAGGGCTGGACCTATTGTTTTTTTTTTCTATTTTGTGTGTGTGTGAGACTGTGACCTGAATCTGCTGTGTCTCCAGATCCAGAAGGTGGTGATGGCTCTGGGCGACTACATGGGTGCAGGCTGCTACGCCTGCATCGGAGGGACCAACATCCGCAGTGAAGTCCAGAGGCTGCAGGCGGAGGTCCCCTACATCGTGGTGGGAACCCCCGGGCGCGTCTTCGACATGTTGACCCGCAAGAACCTCTGTGAGTCCCTGCACTCCTTGTGCAGTTTGCAGCTGCTGTATCCTGATGAAACCCATGCGTGTCAACTGACTCTGCCCCCCTCTGCTGGGTCCACCCTCCCAGTGGCGTTCTGCTGCTGGGGGGGGCGACTCAGCAGAGAGCCAGAGACATGATCAGACCTCAAACTTTCTGAATACAGCCGCTGTGCCAATGCTAAGTTAACAGGCAGGCCCGTCAGATGTTTTTCCCGTCGACTCTAACTCACTGTGTCCTTGGACAGCTGCCAAGCAGATCAAGATGTTTGTGCTGGACGAGGCTGATGAGATGCTGAGCCGAGGGTTCAAGGACCAGATCTACGAGATCTTCCAGAAACTTTCAAGTAACACACAGGTATGTGTGTTTGGGGAGGCAGCACTGGTCCAGGAATCATTTGGCACGAGCACAGTCTAATCTCTGCTGTCTTCATCTCAGGTGGTCCTGCTGTCTGCCACCATGCCCTCCGACGTCCTGGAGGTCACAAAGAAGTTCATGCGTGATCCCATTCGCATCCTGGTGAAGAAAGAGGAGCTGACACTGGAGGGCATTCGTCAGTTCTACATCAATGTGGAGAAGGAGGTGGGGGTTCTCCCCTGTAGGAGTAGATCTAGCTGAGGATGTGCTGAGCTGACCGCCTCTGCTCTGCCGCTGCTTTTCCCCAGGAATGGAAGCTGGACACGCTGTGTGACCTCTACGAAACCCTGACCATCACACAAGCCGTCATTTTCATCAACACGAGGAGGAAAGTGGACTGGCTCACTGAGAAGATGCACGCCAGGGACTTCACAGTTTCCGCCCTGGTAGGACCTCCTCCTCCTCTTGCTCCACCCGCTTAGGTCGCAGCCCACTCACTCTGCCTCTGTCCCCCAGCATGGTGACATGGACCAGAAGGAGCGTGACTTGATTATGAGGGAGTTTCGCTCGGGCTCCAGTCGAGTGCTCATCACCACTGACCTGTTGGTAGGTGTCTCCTACTTCTCCTGCAGCCCCCAAGGTTCCCTCTCCTCCCATCTGTTGTGCTGGTGCAGGACTGAATGATCCTTGGTAGAGCAAACCTCTGTCCTCCACTGTGACCCCGCTCCCGTCCGGGGATTGCAACTAATTGGCAGAGGATACTCAGCCCATGAACCTTCACTCTCGGGGCGGTCCTAACCTCCGTCTCCTTTGTTCCTCCTCAGGCCAGAGGCATCGACGTGCAGCAGGTGTCCCTGGTCATCAACTACGACCTGCCCACCAACAGGGAGAACTACATCCACAGGTGCGTATAAGATCGGGGCGGGTAGTTTGTCTCCACCTACTCTGTTGGGCGTAAGCACTGACCTCCGCTCTCCCCTCCCAGGATTGGCCGGGGCGGTCGTTTTGGTCGCAAGGGTGTGGCCATCAACATGGTGACAGAGGAAGACAAGCGGACCCTGAGGGACATCGAGACGTTCTACAACACCACCATCGAGGAGATGCCCATGAACGTGGCCGACCTGATCTAGAGGAGCCACCCTTCTCTCCCCCGCCGCCGCCGCCGCCCGTCGTCCACCCGTCACTTTAGAAGTCAAACTGTTTGTAAATGATCTGAGCTCCTCAGACGGGACGGGCCGGGTGGATCTCGGACCTGCTTGCCATAGTCTCATTTCTCTAATCCACCGCATCTAACCTGGACTCTGAACGTGCCCCCTCCCCCCCTGTGCAAAACACCCCCCCCTTTCCCGTAGGCCCCGTGGAAGAGTACCCCAGTTCCTCTGGGTTCTTGGCGAAAAGCGGCTGTGTTTTGCACCTGCAGCAGGTTCCGGATGCTCCGCTGCCCAACCCCAGATCCGACGATCTTACAGAATTGGGAGGTGCTCGGTGTTGAAACCCCAGTGTACGTTAGCCCCAACCCCCCCTCGGTGATCATGTGAGCAGCTTCTGGCGGCGGAGAAGGCAGGGCTTCTTCAATAAAAGAGCTGTACAGTAACACCACCCTGAATGTTGTTTGACCCTTCTCATCCTTCTCCCAGAATGCTTTGCGCTCGCAGCCCGGTGTCCGGGGGGGTGGGGGGAGGGCGGCCACGAACGCCGAGTTTCTGTGACTCTGCCTCCTGGCCCCCCACCCCAGCGTGGAGCCTCATATCACATATAGTTTCCTCTGACACCAGATTTGGATCAAGTGGTGGTCACTCTGTAACTACCTCGCCAAAATGTCGGGGGGGGGACGGCGTGAACGGACCAAACTACAGATGATATATTGAGATTGTGCTCCCCCCCGCCTTCGCAGCCCCCTCCCCCCCCTCCTGCATTGTGTGTGTGCCGTCAGCAGGGCGCCGGCTCCTGGTCAGTGCTCTTTGTTTTTTTTTCTTTTAAATTTTTTTTTTTTTTAAAAAAGAAAATGATAAAAAAAAAAAAACTTGTTAACCTTTTCTCACAGAAGCAGTGTGACTTTTCTACATTGGGTTCTGTATAGTATTTATTTGACCTCCACAATAAAGACAGCTCTCTCCTTCACAGTGTCCACGGCCTCCTTGTTGAGCGGCGCGGCCCCTGGCTCGCCGTCGCCTTCACTGTCGGGAGTGAGTTAGTCACCTGGTGCAGGTGAGTCCAGGCCCACCACCCCCCCATGCAGGCAGGTTCAGGTTACAAGTCAAAAAAAAAAATGGGGGCTCCTGTACCTTGAGGGTGTGTTCAAGCGAAACCAGAGAAAACTGCTTCCTGGAACACTAAGTATGCCATTAAAGTTGAATTGAAGAACTACTTAGGCCCAAAAATCCAAGGGAAAGCTCATTATAAACAACATGGAGGGGGGGTAGGGTTATTGAACGCGTCCAGGCGGTTTACACCCCTGCTCCGGAAGGGTTCCCCGCACGGATCCGTGCATGTGATGTCCGTGGATTTTGTTTTTGTTCTCAGTTTTGTATCACTTCACCGACTCTCGTTGTTTGTGTTTAAAACAATAAAATTACTATCTGGTGGTGGTGCGTTCACGGGTCCGTGTCCTTTTGTCACATCTCAGGCGCCGGTTTTTTCAACACCGAAAAGGGCGGGGCTTGCGACGTAACACCCGTCTTCCGGTGCGATGATTGACAGCTGACACGCCTTCCGGTTAACCCCTGCCCCTGAAGCCTAGTATGCAAACTACCGGTGGCCACTAGAGGGCAACATTTGCCTAGAATTTTTAAGTCAAAAATTACATTGAGGACAATTACGAGGCTTGTGGAGCATACGGTGACCGTCCTCTGCAGATGGTTTCTGCTCTGGAAGCTGGTTCAGTGAACTACCAAACTGTGGAGAAGGCTGTCGAATGCAGAGGAAACCTCAGCAAATAAAGGATCCGACAGCGGTGAATGGTGTTTAAGGTGGATATTTTGGCATCATCCACATCGCTGCTTGTGGCGTAAGCAAATTGAAGAGGGTCTATCTGTGTTGGCTATTACAGTCTGTGGACTCCTTTGAGAGCTAAAACTTCTGGATGCATTTGAGTAACTTTTTCAGCCCTCCTTAAAATGGGAGTGCATGCAGGAACTAGTAGGACGGTGTGGTAGTCAGAAGAGCCCATGGGTTGGAGTTCACCGGACTTGTATGCATCTGGGACTGAGCTGCAGCATTTAGCATTTAGCATTTATCTAGTGTTGTCCCTAGACACGTTGTGCATGTTACATACTGCAGAAAGCCTTTTAAAGGGAACCCTTCCCGGGAGATCCAGTAGGCATAAATACACTTCTCTTTTTGTGTCATACTAGAGTGTGTCATTAAAGAAGCATGAAGAGTGATTTTTTTTTTTAGGTGGAATTTCCAGTCCAAGGAAAACAAAGAAACTGATGTTATGCTACACACTTATGGACAAGAAGAGAAGATGTGAGTTGGAAATTGCTTGTTGACCCACACAACTTCCTCAAGATCCACGGTTGTTTTCGTGCTTCTATACAGATGTATTTAGCCAAGCTAAGCTGCCGAGAGAGCCCACAGGTGCTGCTAGTTTTAAACCGATTGCCAAAGCCAAATGCCGTGCCTAAAGTTTTCTTTTACAAGCATACAAAAAGTATTCAGGAAATGAGTGAAGCCCACTCAAAAAAACACCATAGGCAGAAGACGCTAGAGGGTCAACAACCCACTACAGCAGAAGTAGCATCTGATGTCAAAAGAGTGGGCAAAGGTATGATCCCTGAGGAAGCTGATGGACAGAGCAATCTGTTAGTACAGTGAACAGCCGATGACAAATAGCCAAACTACTTACAACAGATGCCCTCTCTCAGTTAGCCGAGCAACTAAGTTGGCGACTTTTGCCAACTCTGGCCTCTTTGCATCTTTCTGTGATGAACGGGACTGAGCCATGGGTCAGCCTTGTGACGTCTCTACCAAGACTGCGTTGCGGCGTAAACAAAAATGGCTGCCTATGAGTGAAAGGTTTTCTTACAACTTTATACAAACTAAGATATGTTGAGAGATTCTATTATAATTTTTTTGAGCGTATTGTTTTTTTTTTTAAGTTTTCTGTAGGTCAGCAGTGGTTGGAAATTTTGGTGAATCTTGTGATCTAGTTTATTTACTGACGTAAACTAAACGTTCCAGTTTATTTACTGAGCTCAAGCTGTGTTCGGTGGAATTCCACCATGCTCTTTTGTAGTTAAGCTGGTGACAAACATTAAATTGCACATATTCGCTAGCAATTAGGTAGGTGGCCTTTACCGCTGCTTCACTGGTTTCTTGGCTATGGGTGAAAGTGAACCGCTGTTTCCTCAGACCCGCCAGCAATTCGTCGATCTTATCTCTTCTCAGTTGTCTTCGCAACCTGTCATATTTTTCGCTGTGATGAGTCTCGTAGTGGCGCCGTATGTTATATTCCTTAAATACCGAAACTAACACACCAAGCACAAAGGTTTCCCGTGCGTCTCCGTAAATAAAAAGGATGTAGTCCATTTTTCTTTGAAAACTCTACAACTCTTTATCTACTTTTCTCTGTTTTGATCAAAACATTTTGGCTAATGAGGGAGTAGCGGGGAGGTAGAGAACAATGTCGTAACAAGCATCAGATGGCGCATTGATAACGTCTGCTGATTGGTCTGTCTCAGTGATGCGGAAAATTCTTGAATTGCATTTAATTAAAAACATTAAATCCTTGTCTTTTATGCATTTTTTCACTTTCAAATTATCCTGCGGGCCTGATCGAACCTCCTTCCGGGACGGTTCCGGCCCACGGGCCGTATGTTTGACACCCCTGGGGTAGAAGGATGCTGAGGTTGGAGCTGCCAGGCAGGAGGTCTAGAGGAAGACCAGGGAGGAGGTTTAAGGATAGAGGGAAAGAGCACAGAAAGTCAGTTGGAGGTTTGGATGGATGTAGATATTAGAAGACTAGTATCACACACCCCACATATATACACAACTATACAGTATTTGTACTTTTCTAATTGGAGGTACTTCTATACTTGTATGTTTCTTCTGATCCTAGGTACGGATGAACTCTGGTCTCGAGGATTTTCAGAAGTCTTCTGTGTTCGAGAGGAAGATGAAGGTACCATCAGTGGACTACAAGAGGGCAAAATGTTTGGTTGCGTCAGAGAAGAAGCTCCAAGGTAGAACCTGGTGGTGGGACCATCAACCAGGTTCCTCCTCTTGTTGACCTTGGTAGTTCTGCCACAGAGGACTCCAGCAGTGGGGATAAGATCCAGAGAGGGTCTTCAGCAGCAGTCTGGGAGAACCTTCTCAGGAAGGGGGATGCCAAAGGCCTCCACATCCTCATCGCCAGAAGATTTGTGGAGAGGCTTTCAGTGAAGACCAGGACTGAGCCGATTCGTTCCTCCTGGAGTGAATCACGTTCAATAATTCCTGACAAGAGAAGGTGTTTTGAGAACCTTGGTTCCTAAGGCTGATGAGGAGCGGTAGCAGACAGGAAACTGAGGAGGTGAGATTTTTGGGACGTGTGAGGACCTCTGCTCCACTGGGTTTTCTCCTGTGGGCTGATACTGCAGTGTGTTCCCACTTCCTCTGGAGGTCAGTAGTGGCACAGCTTCTCCATCCAACCCCTCCGCTCCACCTCCTGCTCCCTCACATGTTGTCCACTGGCTGCTGGAGACCTCAGTTGTGGGGATTGTTGATGAATTATTTATACCCCTCCTCCACCAGGGTGGGGGTTCCTACAGGGGGGTGGTCTCCACCTTCTTCAGGCTCTGGACCCTCAGCTTATTACTCAGTAACAAAGCAGATGAAATGAAGGAACCTGCGAGATGTTCCTCCAACTTTCATCAGTGGGTTGTTTAGAAGAACTGAGGAGGCCCTTCTTCTGGAGGACCTCCTACAAGACCCCCAAGGGCCCCCCTGGGTCCCCTGACCTCGCCGTGGCAACCGTTGCCCCACAATCTGTCACTGAGACATGCTCACACACACGTAATGAAAATTGTGTGCATGTGTGTCCAAAAGCAGGGACTCACAGGTTTGTGTCGAAGATGGCAACATCCACAACAATTAGGAATTGATCGCATCCACAGGTTCCGACTGAATACGAAAGCTTGGCTGTGTTTGTAAACCCGAAAGTGTTTGTAGTTTCCAATCTGATGAACAACAAATACGGGCAAAGACTCACATTGAGAGATTCAGCTGTGCTAGCATCCCAACCCCCTCAACCTTGCGTCTGGCCACGGAGGCTGCCATCAACATGCTAATAGTAGCAGCTAGAGGTAGCATGAAAGTCTGTGAAGTGGTTAGTGCCATGGTTGAAACCGTCCTGTTGACAGAACAATAGCTTAGCATCAGGTGTTGGATGCGAAAAAGTCATTAGCATGTGTAGTTGTGCTGCTGCTACTTCTTATGATGACTTGGTAATTTGGGTGATCATTTTCACCCGTGGGTGAACATGCGTTTCTAACGCTGTCAGCTAACATTAGCTTAGCTTAGGCCCAGCTCTGTATCCAAAAGCGAGATGAGAGATAATACTGTCTCCTGGATGCTAACGTGGCCCGTTTTGGCTCAGGTATTAGCAACATAAGCCACTGCCGTCCAGCAGCGCCTGATCGGTGGAGGTGATACGCCAGTGCTCCACACATACACAGGTGCAAGTTGAAGACAGGTGACCTTAACCCCACCACACACACATACTCACACACACACGCACACACACTCACACACCCAGGGTGTGTTTTTGTGCGGCCCCGCTCAGCCTAGGTGGCCCCGGCTTCCAAAGGCATTTTGTCCACAGCGAAGATTGCCTCCCCCCACCGCTGCCGCCGCCGCCAACGCCGCTACCCCCCCCCCCCACACACACTCACCCAACACACACGCACCCCCCCTTGGCCCTCTCCGCCCCCTGTTGGGTGGTGGATTGTGGGGGGGGGGCGGGGGCCTGCCAGGGCCTTTCAGCGGTGTGACGGATGGCTGCGAGGCTGAACGGACCTGCTTTGCATGAGAAGAGGAGCCGGCGGGGGAAGAATGGGGGCCCATTCAGACGCGCCCCCCGCTCCGAACCCCCCTCCCCCCGCCCCTCAGCCGGCCCTCCGTCCCTCCTCCTTCGCTCTGCCTCTAACATTCTAGCCTCCCTTTTCTTCCCCTCGCTCCGCGGCTTTCATTCCCCCCCCCTCCGCCCCGTCCCGTCCCGCCCCCCCCTCCAACCCCCGTCCCATAATGTCCCCGCTCCTCCGCTGCCCTCCTCACTTCTTGATTTCATCCCACTTAATTTCTGTTCATTCAGATTTCCCCTCCTTTCCATCAAGCGCCCCCCCTTCCCCCCCCACAGTCCCGTCCTTCCTGGCAGGTATTGAGACGGTGATGGAAATGTCACGGTGGCAGAAGTCATGTGACCCACCGCTCCCGCACGCCACAGGGGCCTCCCTGAAGGCAGCAGGACGCCGTATGCCATCATTGGGGGGGGGGGGCAACAACACCTGTACATCCATCCCACCGTGCATCCAACTACCTGTCTATCTATCCAACCATCCATCAGTCTATACATACGTGCATCCATAAGTAGAGTACTAGATGAGAAAAGTGCTGACTGAGACGAGTAGTGGCTCAGAAGAGCAATGGCCTGGAGGCTGAGAAAAGTACTGGTTGAGAAGAGTAGTGGCTGAGAAGAGGACTGGTTTGGAAGCTGACTGGCTGACAAGAGTAGATGCTAAGAAAATTACTGGGTGCAAAGAGTACTTCCTGAGAAGAGTACTTACAAAGTAGAGTAGTGGCTGAGAAAAGTTCTGGGTGAGAAGACTACAGATAGAGGAAAGTACTGGCTGAGAAAGGTACTGCCAGAGAAGAGTACTGGCTGGGAAGAGAACTTGCTAAGAAAAGTACAGGCTGCAAAGAGTACCTCCTGAGAAGGGTAGTGGCTGAGAACAGTACTAGTTGAGATGAGAAGACCACCGGCTATGAATTGTTCTGACTGATAACAGTACTCAGCCTTGTGTTGTGGTCGCATGTATCAGAACAATTTTAATGCAGGATCTGATTCCTGGGTACTGAAAGTACTTTGAGTTTCAAGTACAGAGTACTTTCAGTGCCTGGTACTGGGTCAGGTATTGTGAATGTGGCCCACCTCTATGTGTGGGCCACCTGTCCAGTCCGTGTTGTCCCTGTCAGAAGCAACGAGCGTCAGCGCTGCCCTGTACCATTTGTGCCTCTTTAGAAAATGATAATCTGTTTGAGGTGGAGATTGTTCGAAAATACTAGGCTTATTACTAATATAGCCGTTGAACGTTCCCCTCTGTGGTTTATTGCTGGTGTCATAGAGATACTGAGGTTCCTGCTGTTCTGAAGTTACCTGTGAAATTTTTTGGGTTCTGTAGAATGTTAGGGGTTGATCCTTGGTTCCCTGCTCTACTCCATTGACAAGAAGGTTTTTTGTCCAATCTCTTTTCGATGACAAGTCTTTTACGTACTTTTAGGAACTGAGGAACAGATGCAGATTCATCCTGGAGAAAGTGGTCTTCATTAATGGCAATGTTTTTAGAATGGGCCCATTGGAAAAGGAGGGGATTTACCCACATCACCGTTCAAGTCTGTAGATGTACCTCATCCCTGAGTTGTCAGGTGCTAGGAGGCTGGTGTTAGAACCTCTTGGTAAGCAAGATGAATATCCACGGGCTGTTTCGTCCAGGTAGATGTAGGTCTGGGCATGGACCCCCTGTCGTCTCGGAGGTGGTGAAATTAAGGGGGTTCAGATGACCCACTCAGAACAGAGGTCACTCGGTCCACATTTTCTGCGCTGTTCCGCTACCTGGAGATACGAGTCCAGAGAACATGTTATACCCCACTGAGAACGTTCCCTGCTTGGACACCCCCGCCTTCTGGAACAGACCTCTGGTGGTTTCCGGTCATCTGGCCGTCAGGTGTCTCTGGTTTGCGTGTCCAAGGAGTGGCAGAAGTCTACTTCTGGTTGGACGTATCAACACAGATTGGACATTGATAACAAGCTGATGTTAGAGATCCCCACATGTTCTCCAAATGTTCTCAGTTTTTCACAATAACAGGCTGTATGGATTTCACCCCTCAGAGAAGGGCAGCCATGGCGATCTTAATTTGAAAGACCAGCTAAGAGTTTCCTCACATCCTCATTGACAAGGTGTGACGTTACTATGACAACCTTGCAGATGATTTCGTTTTCTTGCGTGCAGCGAGACTCTCCGAGCGGACGCACGTCAACATGGCGACGACACACGTGCACCGCAGATGCAGGAACCTGGAGAGCCTCAAGTGGGTGGGGTCTATTTACTGGAGCCTGTTAGCTGAGCACCGACCGGCACTGAGCTCCTCCAACTCAGGTCAGTAACTCTGTGGTTAGCCAAGCTAGGCTAACATTAGCGAGCATGGCGCGCTGTGAAGGTTAGAATCAACACACCCGTGACAATTTAGTCTTCAAGGAACATGGAGGCAGAAGAACATGAACTCTACCCCTAAACAAGCTAAGACCCTTCATCGTTCCATCCATCCGCCTGTACCCACGACCCCTTGACCCCCACACCCGACCCCGCCCACTGCACCGTAACCCATTTGTTAGACTACTTGGAGGGGTAGCATTATGCTACCCTAACAAGAGAAGCTACTCGTGCTGGACAAGATGGATGTTTGTAGTTCGGGGTGGGGGGGGCCGTGCAGAGAGACCATCCCCGCCACACACACACACACCCACACACCCCCGCACCGGCCTGGCGAGCCTTCAGCCAATTTCCCGGAACCAGGTTTTCTGGCTCAAATGGGCACAGTTGTTGTTTTCTGTGGCATTTGGCAAGAGAGAAAGGACAGGAAGCACGAGTTTGTTTTTGGGGTGAAAAGGGGCGGGGCTCTCCACCTGCGGGAGGTGGAGAGGCAGCGATCGACCACACCTGCCGAGTCGGGCTGGCACCATCGGCACACTCTAGTTCGAGGCAGCACCCATTTTAGCTGGATGGAGATGTGGCGGGTGGAGCCACAGTGGGTGGAGATGAGCACCTCCACCCACGGCCCCCCTGCCCCCCTACATTCAACTGATTAGTGGACTTTTAATGGGCTGTCGGGCAAACAAAAGTCCAGGTGGTGGACAACGTAGACATCGCTGTTTGCCCAAAACTGGGGTGGGGTGGCGGGTTACAGCCACCAGAAGTAGCGGAGAGTTTCTACATGTCAGAAGGAAAGGAGGGGAACTACTGTCATGTTGGGGCTTTCTGTGCACGAGGACACACACACACACAGACACACACGTTAGAGGAGAGCGTGTGACGGGGGCAAAGCAGAGGAAGCCGGACAGATGAGGGGAAGCAGGGGGTGTTAGTGAGTTGTTTTTGAAAGCCGGGGGGGGGTTGAAGGGATTCCTCACCAGGTTGTCATGGAGATGGAAACGGGAGACTGGAGTCTCACAATTCCTAATTAATCGCCTACGTGGCCGTGGATACACACCTGCAACATTCACACACACACACACACACACACACACACACACACACACACACACAGACGTGCGTGTGCGCATACATGCACTCACCCATCTGCATATGACACTCAGCAACTGGTTATCAAGGCCCCTAAATGTGTTGTGCATAATGGTAGAGTACTAGAACTAGTACTAGGCATGCACACATACTGTACTTAGATGGGCGAACACATTCACGTACTGTATACACACACGTTGACACACACACACACACACACACACACACACAGGAATGCATACTGATATAACCACACACAGGCACACACAAATATATACACACATTGATTTACATGTGCGCACACTCAAAAGGACAAACACGTACATACACGTAGACATTCACACACACACACATATACACATCACATATTGACACACACTCACTCACTCACACACACACACTAAGGTAAACACACTTATAGACACACATACACACACACACAAATATACACATGCACATATTGACACTCACTCACTCACACACACACACACACACACACACACACACACACACATGTATACGTGCTTGTGGATACATACATACACACACGTGTAGATAGACACACACACACGCACACACACACACACACATGCAGACACACACAGGTAGACACACTTGTTGACACAAACATAAACATAGACACAGACACACACACACACACACACACAGATATATATGTGCACATATTGACACTCTCTCACTCACTCACAAACACACAGATGCAGATGGTCTCCTCTGCCTGGAGATGTTAAACTACCTGAAAGTACTTCTAATCCAACAAGTACACACTTCTCTAGATGTGAAAATAATCCATTACATTTCATAAACCCTTTAATTTAATGCTTTAAAAAAAACTTCCATTCAAACACAAGTTTTCTGTCTTTTCTTAGAAGTACTTTACAGTACTTCAGTATCTGGTGAATCTGGTTAATCTGGTTAAGGTTGCGTACGAGAGGTTGGATAAAAATGCTAAGCTAATTGCTCCATGTGTGCAGACGGTTCCTCTTCGCAGTTCCCTATTGGAACCCCGCCCAGGGTGCACCGGATATAACGCTTGAAAGCTAAGCTAGCTGCTGCTCTGCACCCCCCCTCTCCCCCCTTTCTGCCGCCAAAGGGCCAGGCAAGGGCGGGGCTGCGAGCAGGCGTGAGGCGACACGCTCGCCGGGCGGGTTCTGAACACACTCACCTGGTCAGGTAGTTTTCCACGTTCACTTGCAAAAACAACAGAAAACTTAAAAACACGCACATCTACTGCCCAGTTAGGGATGGGCGTTGGATCCAAAGTATCGACTGAATAAAGGTTTGAAAGAGAGCTCCAAATATACATATAATTTATTCTACATTAAGAAAATTTATTATAGCATGAAATTTTGGGCAAAAATGCTCTTCTTCCCTGTTTTTTTTTTTTTTTTTTACGCCTCTTGTTATTCAACTTGTTTCGAGAACAGATACTCTTACATATGTGCAAATATGGAACCAGCCAGAGGTGGAGAATCGTTAATCAATAATCACCAGGATGTAATGGAAAACAGGAAGTGAGCAATTGTTTAAAAAAAACTCAAGCAATGAAATTGATAACTAATCAATAGATGAACTCCCTTTTTGTGTCCAAAGTAAGGCCAAACATCTTAAAATTGAAACGATTTGCTATTAGGTAGGTTTTGTGTGTGTGTGTGTGTGTGTGTAGATACACACATCAAGGTGCAATGCAGGTCATGAGTCTATGGGACTTACATTTTGGTGGGACTTGAAAACTTTGGGATCCTTCCTCTTCATGCCATAGAGGTTTATACCAGAGCCCCCCCGACACACACACACACACACACATACACACACACACACACACACACACACACACACACACACACCCTCCCCCCCGAATGATGAACACGCCCCTCCACATTGCCGTCGTCAGCGTCGTTGTCTCCCCTTTCTGCTCTGGGGTGGTGTGTAAACAATGAAGCAGTGTGTGTGTGTGTGTGTGTGTGTGTGTGTGTGTGTGTGTGTGTGTGTGTGTGTGTGTGTGTGTGTCTCAGCCCGTTGCCAGGGACGGCGGACGCAGCCGGGCTGTTAAGAAGCAATGTGATGAAGGTGGTCCCTTCATCCCGCCGGGGTCAGTGAGGGCTCTGATATCTGGGCATTGATCAGTTATTGATTACTATTGATCACAGAGACCCAGCCTCATCTTTGCCACCGAGCACTAGACAGTATCCCATGAGTTGTTATTGATCCAAAAAACTTTCTGATCGATCAGCTCCAGGGTGAAGGCCATGGTTTGACCACAAGAAGAAAAACTTTCACTTCTTAAATAATAATCTTAAAATAATCTGATCAATGATGCTGTTACTCCCTGTATTAAGGCATGTAGCCGTGCTAAGCTAGCCCACTTTTTCTGGGGTGTCGTGTTTGAGCGGGCGCACGGGGGCCCCCGGGGGCCCGGGACCCCTCCGCTGCGGCCCTGCTCCGACCTTCTGTTGTTTACGTTCATTCTGAGTGACGTCACGACCGGATCGATAAAATCGATCGGGATCGATTAGCGGGACACTTGCATTATGTGTGCATGTGTGTGTGTTTGTATGTGTGTGTGTGCGCGCGTCTCTTCCCTTTTTTTTTTTTTCCTGGGCCAGCCTCCGCCGCGCAACAAGTGTCCCGCGCGCGACGCACGCACGCCACGCCGCCCTCCCATTGGTTCCGCTGTACGCGTGCGCGCGCGCGCGAGGGGGGGGGAAGGAAGAGAGAAAGTTTGCGCGGAGCGCTCGAGCGGCGCGCGACAACAAGTGGAGCTCATTGCCCGCGCGGGTTCCCAACGCACGAGGAGGAGCGGAGAGCACCGGAACCGGAACCGGGATCAGCGCCGACGACGGGGACCGGCACCGGAAACTTCACGGCCTCGGACCGGGACCCGCACAGACCCCCGGGCCCCGCACAGAGGAATGCCCCTCCGCGTCCCGCGGGTCCTCTGAGCCGAAGCCGCGCAATCACCTAATCGGTCGCAGCCGGCGGCGCGCAGGTGCCCCCGCACTCACTCCGCCTCCGGTACCGGCCCCGGTACCGAACCCCCCCCCCTCCCTTCTCCCATGTACAGCATGATGGAGCACGAGTTGAAGCCGGCGGGGCAGCCGCCCCCGCCGGGGCCGCCGCACCCGGCGGGCCTCACCCCGGTGCCCGGCGCGGCGCACCCGGGCTCCAAGGCGGCGCTGGCCCCCGGGGGCCCCCCCGGCGGCGGGGACCCCATGGACAAGGTGAAGCGGCCCATGAACGCGTTCATGGTCTGGTCCCGCGGCCAGCGGCGGAAGATGGCGCAGGAGAACCCCAAGATGCACAACTCTGAGATCAGCAAGCGTCTGGGCGCCGAGTGGAAGCTGCTGAGCGACGCCGAGAAGCGGCCGTTCATCGACGAGGCCAAGCGGCTGCGCGCCGTGCACATGAAGGAGTATCCCGACTACAAGTACAAGCCGCGGCGCAAGAGCAAGCCGCTCCTCAAGAAGGACCCCCCCGTGGGGAAGTACCCGCTGGCCGCCGGGAACCTGCTGGCGGCGGCGGCGGCGGCGGCGCAGGGCCCGGGCGGCAGCCCGCGGGTGGAGAGCTACGGCTGGGGTCCCGGCGGGGGCTACGCCGGCATGCAGGGCGACGCGCTGGGCTACGGCCAGCAGCTGCACCGCTACGACCTCACCGCGCTGCAATACCCCCCCGCCATGACGGCGGCGGCGGCGGCGCAGGGATACATGAACGGAGGGAGCGCGTACAGGTGAGGCCCGTGACGTCACGCAGGTGGAGGGGGACCAAGCACGCATGCGTGGGTCCAGCTTTATTCACAGGTGATCCCAAGTGCTGAAAGCAGAGGAAAAGGGGTTTTAAAAAGTTTATTAAAGTCAGGAGGATTACATGAAACTGCGTCAAAAGATTTGATGAACGTTAAAATTCTCCAAAGGAAGTGCAGTTTTTCCATGCCTCTCTGAAGTATCACTCTGGTCAGTATTGAGAAGTACGCATCCGAGTACACGCAGAGAGGCACGGTCTTAAAAGTCATTCTAATGATTTGAAACCGCTTAAAAAGATCAGACGAACATCACAAAATTCAAAGGAATTTCACTTTTCAAAGTGTTTCTTTCTGTTGGTTAGAAGTACTGAGAAGTACATGCGGAGAAGCACGGTTTTAAGTGTTCAAAAGTTGTTATTCAAAAGTTGTTCCGATTATTTGAAACCGCTTTAAGATCAAACTGGCATCAAAAACCTCAAAGTAATAGAAGTTTTTCATCCCTTCATAAAGGTTTTCTCTATTTCCTAGTAGAACTGAGAAGTACAAAGTTTTAAAAGTATTTGAAAGTCCCTCTAGTTATTTTAAACTGCTTAAGATGATCAAGCAACCATCAAAAACGCAAAAGAACTGTGCTATTTCCTGCTTTCCAAAGTATTTCTCCGTCTGTTAGTATTGAATAGTACTCACCCAAGTACAGGCAGAGGAACACCGTTTTAAAAGTCGTACTAATTATTTGAAACTGGTTAAAATTTCAAATCAACATACAAAACCTCAAAGGGACTGCACTTTTTCATGCCTTTTTTAAAGTTTTTCCCTATTACCTACAAGCACTGAGAAGTACTCACGGGAATATACAAACAAAGTTTTAAAAGTATTTGAAAGCTGTTCTAATTTTTTTAAACCGCTTAGAAAGATGGGACAACTACCAAAAACCTCAAAGGAACTCCACTATTTCATGCACTTTCAATGTATTTCTCTCTATTACCTAGAAGTACTAAAGTACTTCCCCAAGTACCTGTGGAGGAAATAACTTTAGAATAAAATTTCCTTATTTAGGAAATAAGAAGAGTCATAAGAAAAGTCGGTCTAATGAATTGAAAACGCTTAAAGATCAGACCAAAATCAAAATCATTTCTTTTTGAAGTACTTCTGTCCACCCGTTCATACTGATCAGTACGTACTGACTGTAAAGCACACCAGAGAACACAGTGAAAGGTGTTTAAAAGTGATAATATTTTAAATATAATTACATGACACTGCTGAAAATATCAAAAACCTCAAAAGACTTCTTACCACTTGTTAGAAGTACTCATCTGCAAGTAATTATTGAAGTGGTAAATAGAGTATACAGGCAGGAATAAAGTTTTAAAAGTAATTTGTAAGCAGTTCCGTACAAGTATAGTTGAATTAAAAAGATGTGAAAAAAACTCAATAGAACTACGTATTTCATGTTTTTTTTTTGAAGTACTGATCTGGACCCATTGGAAGCACTAAATAGTGAGAAGTAGACCCCCGAGCACACAGGGTGAAAAAGGGTGCTTAAAAGTAATTATAATTAAATAAAACTGATTAAAAAAGATCATAAAAACATTAAAAACATCGGTAGTATTTCATGTGTTTTTGAAGTATTTCTCTCCATCTGCGAGATGTACCCGATCGGAGAGTACTGAAAAGTACTCACCAGAGTACACGGAAAGGAACAAATTTTAAAATTGCTTAATTATCATTCAGATATTCCCCAAAGCACCAAACTGAAAGGAACTGCAGTGTTACCAAGTCTTTTTGAAGTACTTCTCTCCACCTGTTAGAAGTACTGATAAGTACTCACAGAGTACTCGCAAAGGAAAAAGTTACAAAAGTGTTAGTTATTAAAATTTTAATTACACAAAACTGCTTGGAAAAGGTCAAATAAACCTCACAAACCTCAAAGGACTTCATAGATGTACTCATCTGAAAGTACTGAGAAGTACTCAACAGAGTATGGACGGAGGAACAAAGTTTTAAGTGTTTAAATTATATGAAATTGGTAAGAAAAAGATTAAACAAACATCAAAAATCTCAAAAGGAAGCCGTGGTCTGAGAGTACTGAGTACTTAGAGGTACTGAGTGGAGTACACAGAGGAATAGAGTTTTAAAAGTGCTTAAATGTAATTAGAACTCAAATATAATCACATGAAACCGCTTGATAAGATCAAACAAACTCAAAGGAACTGCAGTACTTCATGTCTTTTTGAAGTACTTCCCTCCACATCCGCGGAGTTGCAGTACTGCAGCCTTCTTAAAACAAAAGCCCAGTGTGGGGCCCCCGGTGTGGGGCCCCCGGGGGCCGGACTCCCCCCCCCCCCCAACCCCCACCAGCTCCTCTGCCAAATCTCAGTACTGCTTCATGAAAGTACTGCGTACGCTCGATTCCGTTGCTGAGTTCTCACATATATTAATACTCGGTGGCTCCGCCTCCTAGAGGTGTGGACTTGACCAGCGGAGACATCGACTTGACCGATGGACTATTGATCTATTTGTATTGATCAGGGGCGCAGGCGGGCGTAACGCAGTTATACAGGTGTTAAATCCACATTTCTTACATTTCTCATGGATGGGAGACCAGCAGACGACTTGAGATGCAAATATCTCTCCTCCCCATTTAAGTTTGGACTATTTAAGTTAAGGGGAGATGCTAACAGGAAGTTAGTTAGCTGTGGCGTCTAACCTCCAGGATGATGATGTTTCCCCATCCCTGGTGGTTTTCCAGCCAGGTGGTTGGTCTCAGGTGGATGTGTGTCTTCCGTAAGGGTGTGTGTGTGTGGTCCCCCTACCCACAATCCCTTGCATCTCCCACCCCCCCCAACGATACCAGTACCTGCCATTTTACACCCGATTGTAAAAAGACAAAGAGGAACCCGGCAGCTCTTTGAAGTGTGGACATGCCCCTAGAGAGCTGTCTGTCAAAGGGGTCCAACCGGGGAGGTGGGGTGGGGTGGGGGGGGCATCGGGACCCCCCCCCCCACCCCCGCCCCACCATTAAAAGCTTTAGGGGTTAGAAATACGCAAATGCAAGTCCCTGATAAGTTCTTCATATCCTGCAAGAAAGTACTTTTCAGAGTCAGGGGTGGCATCCAAAATCTGCATGTGAGGAGAGCCTTGCTTTGGGCTGCTGTTGCCTCGGCAACCCAGACATGGACGTGGAGGAGGGGTCTAATTCCTGGTTAGTTACTTGTTAGCGCACATCTAAGGACGCCGTGGTGATCCTGGCAGCCAATCAGGTGGTTCCCCAGCATTAAGGCCTTTCCTCACGCCCGGGTTGGCTCGTTGTCAGCGGTGCAGATCTGGTTTTCGCCCGGTCCGACTTGATTCCTCGCCCGTTTCTCACGGCGGTGCCATTGGTGGGCAGGGCTGCGAGGGTGGGTGGGGGTGGGGTGGATCAAACATCCACCCGGCCGTGTCTCTGCACGCCGCCATGACACGATCATGATGTCACAGGAGTCGAACGAAGGTACCTTCTGTTGTTTGTTTGGAAAACCGTGTGTGTGAAAGCTATTTCTACTTATGAGGTCTGCTAGCTCCGCCCACCTGTGATGTCCTTCACACACACACATACAATCTTGGCCTCAACAGGGGACGCCATGTGGAACACATTCCCCCGTCGCTGTTGTTCCTGGTGTGTGCGTGAGAGGAAGGTGTGACATGCTTCTCACGCCGATGAAAGTCTGCATCGGGTAGATGTGATGTGTCATCGGCAGGTGTTGTAATCTAATTATTTTGAAATTGGCAGCAAGTGGCCACAGGGAAGTGGATAGGAAGTTAGCATTTAGCTAAGGTGGGATTTTCTGTGTGTGCAAAGAGCGTGACCTTTGACATTTGCTCTCTGCCCCCCCCCCCCCCCCCCCCCCCAGCCCCATGTCCTACAGCAGCACCCCCCAGCAGCCCAGCCCCGTCACCATGTCCATGGTGAAGGCGGAGCCGGTGTCCCACTCCCCGCCGACGGCAGCGGCCAACCACCACCGCGGCCCGCTGCAGGGCGACCTGAGGGACATGATCAGCATGTACATCCCGGGACCAGGTGGCGAGGCCGGCGACCCGGCCACCGCCGCCGCCTCGCAGCGCGGCTACACCGGCGTCCAGCAGCACTACCTCAGCGGCACGGTCCCGCTCACACACATCTGAGGCAGGCGGCAGCACGCTGCCGAGAAGAAGCGCCGCGTCCGGCCAGCGGCTTTCCTCTACCTCCTGCATCGCCGTCGTCCCACACGGCCATCGCCAGCGGAGGCTCCACCCCCCGCCACCCTGTACATAGTAAACCTTCTCTCTCTCCGTAGGACCCGCCTCTTAACTTAAACCGGGACTTAGCTCCGCCCTAACAACGTGTCAGTCTTCCAACATGGCCGTCGGAGGACCGCCGGGGAGGGCAGGTGCGGCGCTGCGTGCACGCCATCTTAACCCCGCCCTCCACACCCCCGCTGCGTGTGTTTTAACTGCCGGTACGCTGGCAAAAGCGCCACTTTTTAAACCTATTGACTTTTAACAGATCCGAAGGGGAGGGGGGGGGGTCTGGGTTCTACCGCGAACACCCCCTCCCACCTGTCCGCCAATCAAAACAGTGTTCTTTTATTTCGAAACCCCCAACCCCTTCCTTCCTATCGCGCTGCTACGGACCTAAAGGGTGGGGCTGTGTACTCTGTGTACTCCAGGGCGTTGCATGCAGTAGCCGACATAGTTCTACTAACTCTAGAATACTTTTAAGGAGCAGAACTCCCCCCTCCCCCACTCCAGGCCTGACTTTTATTTTGAAAGGGAGAGCGGGTACGTTGAAGCTACGCTGAATGTTTACATCGCCGCCGCGTCTGGTAAAGATTAACTGACTTATTTCTATATTTTTTTTCCTAGAATATACGGTGCACGCCGCAGATACTAGGAGTACTGCGTGTACTGCGTGCACTGTGTGTAGCCTGGTCTGTAAATACTGCACTCGGCAGGCTCTTATACTAAGAGCCCCGGTCAAAGTAATAAAAGACTTTGTTGTGGATTCATGACGATATTAATAAAGTACAAATTTCTTTTTCATCAATGACTGTCAGCTGTGCTTCTTTGCCGGGCGGGGGTTTGATAAGCTTTTATTTTGAAAAGCTCTAAATCAAATCATTTCAAAAATCTTTTACTTTCAAGGGAAGAGATCAAAGAGTGTATGAAGTTAAGAAGAGAAATTTCAAAAGTCTTCAAGGTGTTCCTGGAGGGGTCCTTCAGAAGCACCTGGAAATCCTGGAATAGATCCTACGGTCTTTGAGGAGCTCCTGAAAGTCACCCAAGTGCTTTAGGGGCATCACTGGTTTGAGCTTTTATTTACATTCATAACATTTATTTATTTATAACAATCTGTTTTACTTTGAAGGGAAGAGATCAAAGTCTGAAGTCAAACGGAAAAATTAGGCCGAAAGAAAGATGTCCTTGAAGGTACTTGGAGTCCTTGAGGGGTCTCTAGAAGTCCTGTAGAAAACCTAAAACATCTCAGAATTCAAAATTCTTCAAGAGTTCCTGGAGGTGTCCTCCAGAAGCACCTTGAAGTCCTGGGATAGATCCTACAATCCTTGAGGAGCTCCTGGAAGTCCTCAAAAAACCCAAAAGAGCTGTAAGTCCTTGACTCGCGTCACCTGTTTGAGTGACAGAAGCTTTTATTTTGAAAAGCACTAAATGAAATGTCAAAAATCTGTTTTACTTTGAAGGTGAGAGATCAAAGTCTGTTTGAAGTTAAAAGGTAAAATGAGGATGAAGAAAGAGAGGTCTTTGAATGTCCTTAAAAATGGACCAAACAAAGGAGGTCCTCGAGGGGGTCTCAGGAAGTCCTGAAGAAAACCGAAAAGTCCTCAGGGAACTCTCAGAAGTCCACGAGAAAATTCAAAAGTCTTCAAGAAGTTCCTTTGGGGTCTTCAGCGGTTGGAGATACAGAAGCTCTTATTTTGAAAGGAACAAAAGGAGTTGAAAATTATGTTCTACTTTGAAGGAAGGAGATCAAAGCGTGTATGAAGTTAAAAGGAAAAATGAAGATGAAAGAAGAGATTCCTTCCTTGATTGTCCTTGAAGGTCCTTGAAAAAAAGTGGGTCCTGGAAGTTCCCAAGGGGTCTCAGGAAGTCCCACAGGGGACCTTAAAGTCCTCAAAATACTCCTGGAAGGCCTTGAGAAAATTCAAAAGTCCTTAAGCGGTCTGTAGAATTCCTGCAGAAACACAGACATTATTCACACACACACACACACATTCATACATACATATGCACACACACACATGCACCTATATACACACATACACATTCATGCACACTAACGTATACAAACAAACACACACACGCAAAGACACAAAGCTTCAATGCAAATATTTAGTGCAGAAACTCGGCAGGTGGGTGGGTGCAGGGGGGTCTAGGGTTCTTGAATATGTGTGTGTGTGTGTGTGTGCGCGCATGTATGTATATATCTATAAATATCTCTCTATATATATGTGTGTGTGTATACATATATTTGATACACTGCTAATCTTTCAGCTTTTCGCACTTGCAAAGCATGTCGAGGTCTGTAATTTTTATCATAGATACTCTCCAAATGTGAGTGACAGAATCTGAACAAAAATCCATAAAATCACATTGTATGATTTTTAAGTAGTTTGCTTTTTAATTGCATGACATAAGTACTTGATACATAAGACAAACAAAACTTAATATTTGGCACAGAAAACTTTGGGATTGGATGTGTCCTGTAGTTCTTGACCAGGTTTGTACACACTGCAGCAGGGATCAGATGTCGGGTTCAGATCTGGAAAGTGGCTCGGCCACTCCAAGACCTTCAGATGCTTCTTATGGAGCCACTCCTTAGTTGCCCTGGCTGTGTATTTTGGGTCCTTGTCATACTGGAAGACCCAGCCATGTATCTTGCGATTCGTGCCCCATCCATCCTCCCCTCATTCCGTCGCAGTCATCCAGTCCCCTTTGCAGAAAAGCATTTCCAAAGAATATCGTTTCCACTTCCATGCTTCACAGTTGGGATGCTGTTCTTGGGGTTGTACTCGTCCTTCTTCCTCCAAACAAGGCGAGTGGAGTTTAGACCAAAAAGCTCTATTTTTGTCACATCAGACCACATGACCTTCTTCCATTGCTCCTCTGGATCATCCAGATGGTCACTGGCAAATTTCAGACGGGCCTGGACATGTGCTGGCTTGAGCAGGGAGACCTTGTGTGCGCTGCAGGATTTTAATCCATGACGGCATAGT